>NC_069504.1:742788428-743015928 GCF_027579735.1 Bombina bombina | reverse complement strand
GTGGAATGACTAACTATTAAATACAATATAGAAAACCAAATTAACTTAGTATTCACTATGAAAAGCAATATTTTACTAGGTGTGATGTTACTTTGGAGTGCATTATGCTTTATGGCTTACTAATGTTAGATTGGTGAGATTTTTGTTATAATACTTTTTAATGTATAGAGTTTCACAACATATACTAAATAGACAAATGATTATCTATCTATGACCTGCATAATTGCAGACACATGTGTTGGGAGGATTCATTAGACTCACCCACAGGTTTAAAAGTCAGAGCTTCCATTAGTTGAACAGATGCCTGAGGAAACAGCCAGCTTGTGCTGAGAAACGCGTAGCAATCTGTCACATCATTTGTTTTTATACCATTTGGGTGATGTTATACACCCCATGTTTTTAAAATCTGTTTTTTAAAATAGATATATGTTGTACAGTATGGAAGCCTGAGCCTGTCTTGTCTACCACACTACCTGGATAGTCTGGATCTCTACATCCTATTGCAGGATCAGTGTAGCTGGGTCACTGTGAATCCCCAGCCTGCGCCATTAAGCACACTGGGTGCTGCTCCCTTTGTGAGTATTATTTCGGATTTTAATCTGTTATTTTCATCATCATATCAATGTTGCACTAGGAGGTGCCTTCTCTCTTTGTGATTATATTCACAGATATCTGTGAAAACTGTTTCAACCGAAACACCTCACCAAGTCTATCTTATTCCGCACTGATTATTCATATGCATAATGAAACCCCAGTCCCTAGGCACCAACTGATCAGACCGCAATGAGTTAACAATTAATTTAACTTTTTATATTTATATAGTTTCCAAGACGAGAGTGAATAAAATAATACAATATAATAGAAAAAAATCAAGCAAGCCTAAATATCATTCTTTACTAGTGACCGGTCACTGAAAATAAAGACCTAGGACTCTCGGGAGTAATGACTATAATCATGAGCTGTCCATACGGAATTGTGAGATAAATTTGGGCATCATCATAGGATGTAAGCTGATAGTTCCCCATTGTCAATAAATATACGTAAGGTAAAGTGAACAGTCTTAAAGTTAAACCTCCGGGTCCATAGAGAAAAAGAGGGAGCTTAAGAAAAGGATATTTAACCGTCAAGTTGTTCCAGTGTAAAGTAAGTCTCCAACTCATCAGACTTTATAGGGCGTCCTAACTGATGGTGGATCCAATAACATTGTAATTGAACAACTGTATCATCATATCTGCACAATCCTGACAGGATCCTTATGATTTGTAATGCTGTATGTAAGTCGGCATACCTGTAAAATCCTGACAAGATCTCGGCTCGTTAGTAGTGGTGGCTGTGTTTCGTACCTCCCATTCACGACACTCCAAGGATGGTTAGGTGTATTACTCCATACAACTCTCACAAACATCCAGTCTTTCAGGGAGAAATAGTACTCAGTCCAAACTCACAGTATCTGCCGGTCTTGTAAAGTTGGTGCTGTACATTTTCCTTGTTAAAATCCAAGAGATAACTCACTACACGCGTTTCACCCTGCACTTTCTGTGCCTCGTGGGCTTCATCTGGTGTGTAACTTCTTCAGTTGTTCACGACCTCTTATTTCAGTTTCTTTATTCATGCCCACTTGTGTGAAGTAACTATTAATGCCTTGCTTGCTACAAAAAGACAACTAATATAACAAATTCACTGGATTCATATTAGTCAATTGTAGTGTCTAATATTAAACATTCTTTTTTTAACAACTTTTTCTTCTCATTGCTTTACACTTTTGATATACATAGCAGTGTTGAATCAAAAATACACTTGTTTTGTTATATTGACTGCTTGCATACTATGCTGTGATTTTGAATTTATTGGGAATTTTGAATTTCTATAGTTTTTTATAAAAATATATACAGGTGGGGTTAAATTCCAGAAGGAATGGTTGTAAATCAAAACCGTTGTAAATTGAAACCCAGTTTATAATGTAAGTCAATGGGAAGTGAGGGAGTTAGGTTCCAGGCCCCTCTCAAAATTGACATATGTAACCCCTAATACATTCTTTTTAAAGCTTTGAAATGAAGACTTTAAATGCTAAACAGCATTATAAACCTAATAAAATAGATTGTATCATCATCAAACTAAGTTTAATAAACAAAGACACACTGTTGCAAAACTGTGTATATAAGCCATAAGGAATGTAATCACTTAACCTTTTAGCTGTGTGCAACTCAAACAGTCTGTTGTATTACAAATGGGTTTATAATCTCACATGTATTGTTGCCAAAACCTGGTTATTTGCAGGAATTAAATTGTTACAAAGTTCTTACTTATGACACTCTTGTTTCCAGGTACACATAGAGTGTTAACTGTATATATGTTCAGCTGGGTGAGTTTTACATATGCACTATAAAGTATTATGTTTCTCCTTTGTAGGTATATATATGTTCAGATAACCTCCAAATTCTCCAGTATTCCAGTATAGTATATTGTATCACAAGTAGATAGCATGAAGATATATTGGTGGTATCGAACTAACTTTGTGTGTTTGTAAAAACATCAACCCAGGTTACTCACAGTTATCCGGCCCCACTATGCGGGATGTTGGAAAGTATTCAGGCACTCCTCCTCCTCACTAGATAGCCGTTATCCAGTACAGAACCTGTAGCTTAGAAATCTCTGCGGTGTATCTCACACACCAAAAGGAATCCAGCAATACCACAATGGCGAAAAATAAGCAATCATAGACCGAGCTGAATCATCACTGTATATTTGTCACATCAAGGAAAACAAAAGGTTCCACCACTCCACACACATCAGCTACATCCAACGCGTTTCCTGCTGCTAAACAGCACTTCGTCAGGGATACTCACAGCTGTCTGATTACACCTTTTATTTGGCTCACCACTCTTTCCCAAAATTTAAAGGTATACTACCGCTTATAAATTTAGCGGCATATTACTAACCTATAAGCCATTCAAACAGGTGCATCAATATCACATTCCAATATATAAAATAACAAGCATAAATTTATATGTTACGAGTACATTGTATCTAAAAATATAGATAGACAATTAACACATTATAGTGGGAAATCCATCTAGTACTATACGGATAAAATAATTTTGCTGCATTAACATTTTGTATAATACTAAGCTAATTCAGCGGTCACAATACAAGGGCATATTTCCAATATAGATATAAATATGTACTTAATACTCAGCCAAAAAATAATTTATTAAGACACAGTGAATAACCTCTAGTTGTAGTTGCACTTAAAATAACCTACCACTTTTATTTTCAGATGGTTATATATATATATATATATATATATATATATATATATATCATATCAATTTCGTTTTCTATGATAGTAATATCATCCTCCTAGGGAAAAACTAGAACGCTACTACCTACTGATTACATCTCAGTTACCTATGTATAGTTTTACATCTGAATTTTCATTTATGCCCAAAGGACTCCCTGTTTTTAAGGTATAGATCCAGTACACTTCTCTCCTATTCAGCGTCTGAAATCTATTGCCACCTGTATTTAGTTTGGGCACATGATCAATACCTTGAAATGAAAATAAAGTATTGATATATTTTAATTCACTTTTATCAAAATTATCATTTCTCCTGTGCTGAGCAAAGTGTTTCGCCACTGGTGTCTTCGGCGCTTCACTCTCAAGAGACAACAAATGCTCTCTTACTCTATCCTTGAGCATGCGTGTCGTTCTAAATTTTGGGAAAGAGTGGTGAGCCAAATAAAAGGTGTAATCAGACAGCTGTGAGTATCCCTGACGAAGTTCTGTTTAGCAGCAGGAAACGCGTTGGATGTAGCTGATGTGTGTGGAGTGGTGGAACCTTTTGTTTTCCTTGATGTGACAATAAATATACAGTGATGATTCAGCTCGGTCTATGATTGCTTATTTTTCGCCATTGTGGTATTGCTGTAAGTTTAATAAACAAAAACATTTGCTAAACCGCACCTAATAAAATTATCACACAAAGACAGACTGTATCATCATCAATTTAAGTTTAATGAACAAAAACAAAATAATCACACAACAGACTTTATCATCATCAAACTAAATTTAATGAAGAAAAACGTTTTTTTTTACTTGCATTTTTCTGCAGCTAAGGGAAGTGGCTGCTAGATCTTATTCCTTTAAAAACGCTCCATTGCTCAGGTCTGGTTATACACTGATTTCAGCCTGCCAGTGTTTAATTACACAACAGACTGTATTATCATCAAACTAAGTTTCGTTAAGCAAAACGTTTTTTTTACTTGCTTTTTTCTGCAGACAGTTCTCTGCATTGAGTCTGCAGCTAAGGGAAGTGGCTGCTAGATCTTGTTCCTTTGAAAGCTGATCCATTGATCATGTCTGGCTTGCTTTTCTTTGCATGTGTTTGCTGCAACACAAGCTCCATCTACTGGCTATTTTTATGTATGCATGTGCTAATGCTTTCAATAGCAGTCAATGCTTTTCAATAGCAAAAAAAAGTGCGTTATTCTGAAACGGCGCAAATTGAATCGTCGTAAACCGAGGGCCACCTGTATAAAGATATATTAAAGACCCCCTTAAACCTTAAATCTCATAATTATGGAGAATTAATTCCATCATTTTATATTATATTTCATATTTATAAGTCTATGGGTTATAGTGAAATTATTTCTATTAGGCTCTTAAATTCAAAAGTAAAATGAGGTATTTATTAAAGAAATGGTGCATAATTAATTTCCTCATTTAGTCCATATGGCGTTAGTGATTTTAGATTAAAAATCCATCTGCATTCCTTCTGCAGTAGATTTTTGTCTACATTACCCCCTCTGCCTAAGAAATTAATTTTTTCCAACCCCATAAATCTCAATTCCTCCTCATTGCTGCCATGGTATAATTTAAAGTGGCGTGCCACACTACTTGTTTTAACCTTCATTATTGATGTCTCTCTTATGTTCCTTAGTTCTTTCTTTTAGATACCCTGTAGGTTTTACCTACATAGTACATGGGGCAATTGCAGAAGACAATGTATATGACTTCCTCACTTCTACAATTTATGTTCCCTATGATTTTATGTAGCTTTTCCCATTTGTCACAGAAGTAACTCCCTGTTTGCATATTTTTACACACTGAACATCTTCTACATTTCTCATTACCATCTGGTTTAATTATTTTATTTAACCAGTTTGTTCCTTTGGTTTTTGTAAAGTGGCTTGTTGTTAGTTTTTCTTTTAAATGATGTGCCTTCCTTGCAGTCATAATGGTCTGTACCCTACTATTTGTTTTATGTCATTATCTAATGTTAGGACTTGCCAGTGTTTTTGCATTATTGCCGTGACATTGTTCTATTTATTATTATATGGACTAATAAATCTTAATTTCTGGTCATGGATTTTAATTATTTCTTTATATAATAATTTATCTCTATTTTCTGTTTTTGCTATAGTATATGCTTTTTTTAAAAAAATGTTTTTAGAGTAACCTCTAAATTTTTTAGCATTGTAGCTTCTTTGTTGAAACTTTTAAAATCCAAACAATTACATCTATCCCGCAAATATTGTCCTTTTGGTATATTGTTAATAAGTGACTATGGATGGTGACTATCCGCTAATAATAAAGAATTTCCTGCTGTCGGTTTCCTATATGTAGATGTTTCTTTTTTGTTATTAGTAATGTGTATTTTCAGATCTAGGAATTAAATTTCCTTCTCGCTCCATGTATAGGTGAATTTTAAGATTAATTAATTTATATTTAAATTGGACATGAAAGTTTTTAACTCTGGGACAGTTCCATTCCATAATACTAGAATATCGTCAATGAAACTAAGCCAGAGATCTTATGTGGTTACCTTCCAATTCATCTGTGTTCAATACAATATCTCTTTCCCACTTCCCTAAGTACAGACAGGCATATGTGGGAGCACAGCTAGTACCCATTGCTTTGCCTAATTTTTGATAGTAGAATTTATTATCAAAAACAAAACAATTTTGTATTGGTATAAATTCCTGCATTGTTTCAACCAGATCAGTGTGTTCATTAAATTTGGTGCCCCTTTGTTTAAGAAAGTGAGTTGCTGCTGCTATTCCCTGTTTATGGGGAATTGAAGTATATAAGGATTCTACATCGATCACTACCAATATTGTGTTGTCCTTTACCACTATATAATTTAGTTTTTTTAGGGTATCTTGGATGTCTTTGATATACAAGGGTAGTGTTAAAAGGAATGGTCTTAGTCCGTAGTCTACATATATTGAGATTTTTCTGTTAAACTCCCTTGGCCAGATATTATAGGCCTGCCGGGGGGGGGTTATTTTTATGCAATTTCGGAATTGTGTAAAATATTGCTATACGTGGGTGTTTCACTGTTAGGAAATCTAATTAAGAGAAAAGAAAATATATAATTACAACGATTATTAGATTTAGATAATTAAAATTATTTTTTATTATTATTAAATAGACACATGTAAAAAATCTTTAAATGATTTCAATCCAATTTTGAACTCCGGATCTAGTGGTATGTCTTCTTACTGTCTCTTAAGGTACATAAACATCATCTGGAACATCTTCAAGGCACACCTCCTCTAGGTTTCCTTGAGAAAAAGCTATATTGTGCATAATGCATGTCACAAGAATGTTATTAAATTTTTTGGATAAATATTGTAGGTCACCACCAGAACGGTCCAAATCTCGGAATCTCATCTTTAATACGCCAAATGTTCTCTCAATTGCACTCCTTGTTGACCAGTGAGACTGAAGTTTAATTTCTGCACGTGTATGAGGCATTGGGACAGGTGTCAAGAGCCAGGGCCAACAGGGATAACCACTGTCACCTAAAAAAAGGTAAAATAAAAAAATGAATCATATAGATTTTATATATATTTATAGACAAAATGAGCATGTAACAATATAGAATGTTGCATGAATTGGATATATATAGAATAACATATGGATAGCATTAAAATATGTTCAATATTTTTATTTATTGAGGGATCATTGAGTTTGGGTTACATGTTCATTTAAGAAAACACAAATTGAAATTTACACTTATGCAATTTGAAAATAGTAGTAATATTCACCCAATAGCCAACCATGTGGCATGTTTCCACGTTCAAATGCTTTCAATAATGCAGACTGCTTTAAAATGTGAAAATCGTGGCATGACCCTGGAAATCCTGATCGCACTGCCCAAAATCTAAGGTTTGCATCACACACTGCCTGAACATTGAGTGAGTGGAAGTGTTTTCTGTTCCTATATTGCTTCTCCCTGGAAGCAGGTGGTCTTAGTGCTATGTGAGTGCAATCGAGACCATTTGGAATACCAGCAACTTGGTAAAAAGCAGCCTTAACTTGGTGCCATTCAAGAACATTCCTGGAAACATAAACATAAATGAACTTATTTAGATGCTTTAGAATAGCTTCTAAAACTGTCCTTAAATGTCTGCAAATGAAGGCTGGCTCATGCCCACCACAGCACTGGCCTTAAAGGGACACTAAACCCAAAAAAATGATCTTGTGATTCAGACAGAGAATACAATTTTAAACAACATTCCAATTTACTTCTATTATCTAATTTGCTTCCTTCTTTAGATATCCTTTGTTGAAGAAATAGCAATGCACATGGGTGAGCCAATCACACGAGGCATCTATGTGCAGCCACCAATCAGCAGCTACTGAGCCTATCTAGATATGCTTTTCAACAAAGGATATGAAGAGAATGAAGCAAATTAGATAATAGAAGTAACTTTGAAAGTTGTTTAAAATTGCATGCTCTTTCTTAATCATGAAAGAAAAAATTGGGGTTTCATGTTCCTTTAAATGAGGGAGGAATGACAGGATTGTTGGGTGTCCTGTAGTTTTAATTTTGCACTAGTCCAAGTGGTATTTCTTATGTATTATTCAACTATGGGGAAGTGGTATCTCCTTAGGAGATCTGTTGTTCAGGCTTATCTGATACTAGTTAATTTAAGGTACTTATGTAGCACATACCTGTAATTTCAGCACACATTGTTAATGCCCTAGGGCAATCTTTGTGCTACTCCTATTTCTTTTACTAAACCTCTTGTGGTGGTTGCCCACAGTACAAATTACAAGCATATGATATTTAACAACGAACAATAATTATTTTTAGCGGCAACACTTGACAAATCTGGGTTAAACTGTACTGTATAGTGCTTAGACACATGGCAGTACCCTGAGTACAATCCATATAAACAAGTTTCTTTTATGCATATACAGGTTAAACATTGACCTCAATTTACAGTGGCCGCCTCTGTATTCCTCAACTTGTGGAACACTGCACAATCTAAGTGTAACCTTAGGGCATATAGACATTCCTTATTTATTTGCACGTTAAATAATAAGCGTATACAATTCATAGTGGGGTGAGAGGCCTCTCTATAGGAGTGTTGTTGTTCGGGCGTTTCTAAACATATGATGGTGGAGATATACCTCTAATCTGTGGAGCAATGAATAGTCTAACTGTGACCCATGGGCACACTAACAAGTAATCTGTATAAGCCTCCTCGCCAAGTATTACACTTGTTTCATTTATATACACATGCTCCATTTTAGATATTGGGCTGTACATATGGCGGTGGAGATATACCTCTAATCTGTGGAGAAATTAATATTCTAACTGTGACCCATGGGCACACTAACAAGTAATCTGTATAAGCCTCCTCGCTAAGTATTACACTCCTTTTGGAGGTTACTGAAAATCTTATAACAAAAGTATACAATATGTAACTTTGTAATTAATCAATAGCAACTGATACAAAGTTAGTGGCGAGTCGTTGGTTACACTGTACAACGTTTGAATACACGGTAACGCCTGTGGTTTCATTTATATACACACACTCCATTTTAGATATTGGGCTGTACAAATGACGGCGCAGATATACCTCTAATCTGTGGAGCAACCAATATTCTAATTGTGACTCATGGGCACATTCACAAGTAATTTGTATATATAAGTGCAAACTACACGTAACTTACAAGGTATCAATACCTAGCCATACTACTACTGTTGCAATACTCTATCACAGAGTACATATGGTTACAATTTATTTTAGTATCTATATAATACTCAGTGAGGTATAAAATATATGAGTACACACTTTGACTGAATAGTGACCTCTAATAGGTTTGGCCCCATTTTGCAAGGATGTTAGCCCACAGCAGATTACAAACATACCTTTACCATTAATATTTACCACAAATCCTCTTTAGGTGGGAGTTACTATCCGTGATATCAATTCAGGATAAAAAAAATTCTAACTATTCACCCTTTTCACTATATTAGTTTGAAAACCACTTTTACTTGCTGCAACTGTTTTTATTGTGTGTAACCCTTTTCCGGTTAGTATCCTGTCCAGCTCTCTTGCTGGAATTGTTCTTGTATATGTTTCTCGGCACCTATACACAATTACATAGTATAACTATATATTAGATTATATTTAATTCATTTAAATATAGTGTTCCCTCAAAGTAACAAGAGTGGTGCCATTGCTCATCTCTCAAATACAGCCTTAAATGAACCTGTAGCCAGAAAATGCAACACAGCCAATAATTTTAACATTCTTGGGATTGCCCTTGTTCTTCTGGTGCTAGGCTCTAGATCATTTTGTATAAGAGCGTAGAGATTGTGTATGCTGTCCCTATTAATACGAAATCTTTATTTAATCTCGTTATCTGACAATGCCTATAGTCCACAATGGGGTAGAAACACTCTGGGCTCTCGGCGTCCAGTAAGGGCATATTTGCATCTTCTTGACGACTTTTGCTGCCCCTTGCCAATGAAATAGCTGCCAAAACTAGGAAATATTCCTATATAAATATATGTATAAATAAACTTCTGCCGCCAAAAAAGTGGAGTAAATTGAATGTTCTCCACTGTGGTTATGGAGAACTTTAGTGGACGTATTATTAGGAGAACTTTATGTTCTCGTAAGGCGCTAAATAATGATAAAAATATATTTCGGTGAGTAGTAAGGCTGATTATTTAAAATACGACCGAAAAAGGGCATTTTAAAGCTTTATTTGGTGCAAATGTGCGCCTAGGCGAGTGAGATTAAAATGGGAGAATTTTGCAGATGGATTAGCTGATTTTTAGGTGTATTTTGCTATGATAAATAGGAGATAAATTACGACAGTGTAATTTAAAGCAAAAATATAGGAGAATATGAATGATAAATCGAGCCTTTAAAGGAACACTAAGTCAAAATTAATTCATGTAGCATTGCTGGGTTAGTTAGCATTATTGTAATATTGTATGTTCACATTTCTTAAGGGAGCATTTTATAAGTTGGGCATTAAGAATAAGGCAAAATAATTATACAAGAAGAGAACTAAGCAAACATTGTAAAAGAAATCTTAAGCCAATCCATTTTTTTTAAATGTTATTAAAGTTTATAGATTAATTATTATACATAGTCATCGAAGAAAAAAAATTATGATATAAATATTAGTGGTACAATATTAATACATGGGGTAGATTTAATAAGCAGTGTATGCTCTCTATGCCAGAAGTTTTCCGGCTCATCTTAAGACCGCTGCTCCTTAACTTCTGATTGACACCCCCTGCTAGCAGCTGTTTGGCCGTGAATGTTCAGGGGGCGGCATTGCACAAGCATTTCACAAGAAATGCTTGTGCAATTTTAAATGCCGACAGCCTATGCAGTCGGCATTTAGTTATGTTGGGCGGACATGATTCGCTGTAGCTGCCCGGCATATGATAAATTGACCCTAATGTATGAATATGTATAACTGTAGGGATTTTACAAGCAATCATGTAGTAACATTGATAGTAACAGAGAGAAAACTTATAAATTAAAATTAGAACATCTGATGTCTGCGTTCACTGGGAAATTAGTCACTCCTGTGACACCTTCATCAGATATGCAAAATAATTATCTGTAAAAAAAAAAAAAAGGCTTGTGATAAATAACTTTAATACTATCTATATTTCTCTTCTATCTCATAATACAAATGGTGGCATCACACCTTTTGAAAATATTTAAGTTTTTTAAACAAAATGAGGAAATACTTAAGTGCCATCTTTTAGAGCTGTGAAAGAACTCTAAAAGTCAGTCTCTTGAATATATGTTCCTATTTTTACCTAAATATGAGATAGGTCAGCTGACTCCCAGACAATCATTTTATATATGTTCAATCTATCAGAACAGTAATAGGGATACCTTTTTTTAGAGTAGCGTTAACAGTTTCAGTACTGGTTTGGCTATCTGCTATATGTGGATGGGTGTCTTTCCTTAAGTATGTTTTTATGACTTAAGACACTCTCAGCTATGGTTTGGCACTTTATGCATTAATATAAAGTTCTAAATATATGTATTGTACTTATAAAAACATATTTAGGTAATATTTTTTTTTTACCTGGGGTTTAGTCTTTTTTCAAATAGACTGTTTTTTTTCTTTCAATTTTGCGGGCAAAATTAGACCTGCGAGGGCGCAAAATACCAAAGTTTATTGCGTCATTCTTGGAGCGAGAATTTTTTCCACGAAAGTACGTCTGATGACGCAAATTTGTAATTTCCGGCGTCTTAGTTGACGCTGAGTTCCTTGCGCAAGGTTGCGTCGTTAATGACGCGAGTGTGTCATTTCCGGATGTTGTTGGTGCCAAAACATTTTCAAGTTACGTTGTGCTTCCTACTTGCCGCCAAATAATTTCATTATTTAAAACCTCATTCCTATATGCCTCTTGCCTTTTTTCTATGTCAGAGGGCTTTCCTGTTTGCATTTTTTCCCCATTCCTGAAACTGCTATATAAGAAAATTGATAATTTTGCTTTATATGTTGTTTTTTCTCTTACATTTTGCAAGATGTCTCAATCTGATCCTGTCTCAGAAATCTCTGTTGGAACCCTGCTGCCTGATAAGTTCTACCAAAGCTAAGTGCATTTGTTATAAACTTGTGGAGATTATATCTCCAGCTGTGGTTTGTAATAGTTGTCATGATAAACTTTTACATGCAGATAATGTGTCCATCAATAATAGTACATTGCCTGTTGCTGTTCCTTCAACATCTAATTTACAAGATATTGCTGATTCTATTCAGAAGGCTTTGTCTGCCATCCTGCTTTCTAATAAACGTAAAAGGTCCTTTAAAACTTATCATAAAATTGATGAAATTTCAGATGACCGACAACATACTGAATTATCCTCCTCTAATGAGGATCTATCTGATTCAGAAGATCCTTCCTCAGATATTGACACTGACAAATATACTTATTTATTTAAAATGGAGTATATTCGTTCTTTGTTAAATTAAGTGTTGATTACATTGGATATTGAGGATACTATTCCTCTTGATATTAAAACTATTAAACGTTTAATTTCTGTTTATAAACCTCCTGTGGTTACTCCAGAGGTTTTTTCCAGTTCCTGATGCTATTTCTGATATGATTTCTAAGGAATGGAATAGGCCTGGTACTACTTTTATTCCTTCTTCAAGGTTTAAAAAATTGTATTCTTTGCCAGCAGTTAGATTGGAGTTTTGGGAAAAGATCCCCAAAGATAATGGGGCTATCTCTACTCTTGCTAAACGTGCTACTATTCCTATGGAAGATAGTACTTCTTTTAAAGATCCTTTAGATAAGAAACTTGAATCTTATCTAAGAAAAGCCTATTTATATTCGGGTCATCTTCTCAGGCCTGCAATTTATTTGGCTGATGTTGCAGCTGCATCAACTTTTTGGTTGGAAAATTTAGCGCAACAAGAATTGGATTCTGATTTATCTAGCATTGTTCGCTTGCTTCAACATGCTAATCATTTTATTTGTGATGCCATTTTTGATATCATCAAAATTGATGTTAAATCTATGTCTTTAGCTATTTTAGCTAGAAGAGCTTTGTGGCTTAAATCTTGGAATGCTGACATGACTTCTAAGTCCAGATTGCTATCTCTTTCTTTCCAAGGTAATAAGTTATTTGGTTCTCAGATGGATTTGATTATTTCAACTGTCACTGGGGGGAAGGGAGTTTTTTGCCTCAGGATAAAAGACCTAAGGGTAAATCTAAAGCTTCTAACCGTTTTCGTTCCTTTCGACAAAATAAGGAACAGAAACCTAATCCTTCCCCCAAGGAATCGGTTTCCAATTGGAAACCTTCCTCAAATTGGAATAAAGCCAAGCCATTTAAGAAACCAAAGCCAGCCCCCAAGTCTGCATGAAGGTGCGGCCCTCATTCCAGCTCAGCTGGTAGAGGGCAGATTAAGATTTTTCAAGGATGTTTGGATAAATTCTCTCCAAAATCAATGGATTCTGAGTATTGTCTTTCAGGGGTACCGAATAGGATTCAGAGTAAAACCTCTCTCATGCATCCCAGCAAATCCAGTAAAGGTTCAGGCTTTCCTGAAGTGTGTTTTAGACCTGGAGTTTTCAGGGGTAATCATGCCAGTTCTGTTTCAGGAACAGGGTTTGGGGTTTTATTCAAATCTATTCATTGTCCCAAAGAAAGAAAATTCATTCAGACCAGTTCTGGATCTGAAAATTTTGAATCGTTATGTAAGAGTACCAACTTTCAAAATGGTGACTATAAGGACTATTCTGCCTTTTGTTCAGCAAGGACATATGTCCACAATAGACTTGCAGGATGCATATCTTCATATTCCGATTCATCCAGATCATTATCAGTTTCTGAGATTCTCTTTTCTAGATAAGCATTACCAATTTGTCGCTCTTCCTTTTGGCCTAGCGACAGCTGTTTCTCTTGTCTAAATTTTAGAGTTTTTTGGTGGATCTAACAAGCTTTTGCACTACTATTTCAACATTAATAACCGAAACTTCTATAAACAGTAAAACATAAAAAAACAAACTTAACAATTGTTCATATCCATATACAATATATGTAAATGTAGGGGATACCTCCCTGTTCACTAAGGGGTAAGAACATGGGAGTATCAGCTACTTCCTAAGTGGCTTAAGTACAGTGCATTATAAAATTACAACAATAAGAGGCGGAGCTAGCCATGAACTGACATGGATGTTTCCTGCTGAAGCTCCACATTTGACCTGGCATTGAGGGAGATTATCGCTGGTCCAGACATGTTTGGACTGACAGAACCAAGTGAGAAGTGAGGGGAGAATGGGGAACAAGATTGCATATTTTTTATGCAGAAAGGAGCTGTTTTGACTGAGTTAGAGCCTTCTATCATGATGTGCCCCTGCTGTTTTGCCTGGAAACCCCATACCAGCTATTCTTAACATCACAACTAACTGGACTATCTAATGATCAGAGCAGCCATCAGAGGGGCAGAAGAGCCAGCAGAGGTCATTTACAGGTAGACAGAGGGCATGAACATATGTTTAAGGGATAAAAAGCTGAAATAAAAGCCTTTTAAAAACGGGCCCCTGCTGAATTGCCAGGGAAACCCTGTAGCTATTAAGGCCTTGCCTAAATTTACAGCCTCAGGCCCTTACAATCCTGTTTAGCTACAGAAGATCAAAGATTGGTGTATAGAAACCCTAACTGATGTGTTAAAAGGCTTGGTGTTTGCTGCATTTAACAACTTAATAAGCACACTTACTGGGCCCCTGCATGACTGTATCATAAACCCCAAGTGAAGCACAGCACAGATAATCTCAGCAACAGGAGGAATCTGCTTATAAACACAGAGACTGTCATTTGATAGGGGATTATTACCTGAATCGTTTTTTTGTTGTTGTTTTTTTTGCATTCATCTCATTGCAATTTAAAGTCTGCAACATCATACTATATATATGCCCTGACTGAACTCCACACCTCTCTCTATAACCTGGTATAGCTACTGTTTATCTGCATCACACTATGGCATCCAGGAGAGTCCCCAGGGTGGACAAGGGTACAAAGCCACATGCTACTTCTAGTTCAAAGATGAACACATTCTTTAAAGCTATACACTCTCCAACTGTGGAGGAAGATGATAATTCACAAATGTCTCAAGAAGAGCAACAAGATCCAATTCCTCCTGACAGAGAATCACCTATAACTAAAGCTGACCTTAAGGATCTCCCGACCAAAGCAGACCTCTCCTCTTTTTTTCAAAAGGTCAGTAAGATGCTGAAAGAGGGTTTAACAGAAATAAAGAAAGAAGTTGCGGATCTGGGAGGCAAAGTGGCCTATTTGGAAGAATTAGAGGAAGAGACTACATCCAACATGGACCTAATCAACAGGAAAATGGAGACCCAGGAATCACAAATTGAATATCTCCAATCCAAGCTAGAAGACCTCGACAACAGGGGTAGGAGACAAAATCTACGCATTCGGGGTGTCTCTGAAAAAATCACAAGCGACACTCTCCCCTCACATCTACAAAACATTGTCAAACAACTATTGAATAATCAGCAGCTACCTGATGTAGCAATTGACAGGGCGCACAGAGCTTTAAGACCCAAGCCACGGGATGGAGAGCCTCCAAGGGATATAATCCTGAGGTTTCACAGATATACCGATAAAGAAGCAATATTAAATGCTACAAGAAAACAACAATCCTTCACTTTGGATGGTGACACGCTTCAATTTTACGCAGACCTCAGCCCTATCACCTTACAAAACCGAAAAGAAATAAGATTCCTCACGCTTCATCTGAGAGATCACGGTCTACCCTACAGATGGGGATTCCCCTTCAGTTTGAGAGTACTGAAGAAAAACAAACTTGCAACATACAGGACACTAGAAGATCTGGACCACTTTTGCCAAACACTGGGCATACCAAAACCTACTCTCCCTTCACTGGAACCTTCTGACTCACAAAGAAATTCAGCTCCGCCAAAACCTCAATGGACGAAAGCGGCAAAGAAAAGATCTAGAGATGACGCATCAAAACATCGGAAAGGGCCAGCAGATCTAGACCCGAGTTGAGGGATCTTTAGACTATCTATACAGTTCCTTTGGCAGTGAAGGCCTGGCCGGCCGATAAAGATACTTGAGACATTCCTGAGATTAGCCTTAAGTATGATTATTATCATGGTCTTACTTTGGTGCTATGTTTCATTTGCTCCTGAGATAGATTGTTTATGCTATGGTCTTCTCTCTCCCCTTTTCTCCCCTTTAACACTGTTTCTCTCCTTCACAGGTGCCTTTCAACCTCGTTCGGTTGAACTAATTCCCCTATGAACCCCAATATTACTTGGGAAGGTTTTACAGGGAATTTTTGTTATGAAATGTTTTTTGTTTTCAGGTTTCTTGTTTGGTTGTATTGTTTATTGTTTTGTTGTTTATGCCGAAATAATGATACTTTTGTATTGCTTACTTCTGATCCAGGACTAAGAGATGTTTTTGTATACACGTATAAGAGAGTTACTTCCATCCACTATCTAACCACAGGCAGGGGTGGGCCGGACCAACACTTCAATGGTGCCGTTTTCTTTGACACTGCAATGGCTGAGCATAGACACTACATGACTGGGCAACTCCTCCGACGTAAGGTAATGAGCTTTATCCCACAACACCGATGCAGGTACACAAATTAAGGAAATTAAACTAATCTCTCAAAACTGTAAGGGCCTAAATTCCCCAACTAAAAGATCCATAGCGCTTAATTGGGGGAGAAAAGAAAAAGCTAACATTATTTTTGTTCAAGAAACCCATTTTGTCACCAACAAAGAACCTACATTCAAATCTAGAGACTTCCCCACTTCGTACCTTCACTCTAACACAGAGAAAAAGAATGGGGTGGGAATATTATTCAATAAAAAATACACACTTCCAGCTGTTGGAGAAATTGGTGGATAGGGAAGGTCGCTATATAATACTAGTGGGTATGTTGTTTAATAGACCAATTACCCTGGCTAACGTATATGCACCCAACACAGGACAAGCTCACTTTTTGACGACAGTCAGTAACAAACTCCTAGAGATCCAAAAAGGCACACTCCTGTTAGGGGGAGCTCTAAATGTAGCATTGTTCCCGACTTTAGATTGTTCACAAGGCCGCAGTATCACTACGTCTAAAACTAGAAATCTAATTCTTAACACATTAAGGGGCCTCACCCTTTTGGACACCTGGCGCACACTTCACCCCACCGCACGCAACTATTCATTTTATTCTAATCCAGCCAAATCATACTCACGCATAGACTATTGGTTTATTAACCATAGTAATATGCCATTAGTTACAGACGCTGATATTTCTCCAATAACATGGTCTGACTACTCCTCAATATCGTTGACTCTGACCTGGCCCTCGGTACCAATACACCCAGATAAAAAAGGTTAAATATGAGCGCAGGTTGAATCACCAAACTCCTGAAAGACCTAAAAGTCCCTAATATAGGTCAAGGATTAATAATACAAAATAGAAGAAAAACAGGAGCGCTTCAGCTGAAGGTGAATTAACTCTAAACGTGAAATATTAAATACGATTAATAAAAGTATATCCTATAGTTCACTAATGGTATACCCTCAGTTCAACAAAGGTGCTAATAAAAACAAAATCAATAAAGTGCCAGGTGTATCCCTTTAATTAGTGCACTAGTGTCCTAAGTCAGTGCTGTGATTATAGATGGTTAAAAAAAGAAGACCAAATCTAACATATATGGAAAAGGGCTATGCCACATTTAATATACACAATAAAACACAAATGGAATAATATAAAAAATTCTTATCTATAAAATACAATAAAAAAACGGACGTCTCCATTAAAAATTAGAACTAAGGTTGCCACCACATAAAATTGAATATGTATATGGAAAGAACCGTTAATGTAGACCAATTGAACTAAACTCAGTCCAAGTTAGAATTTAACATGAGTGATATCCATAGTAAATAGTCTCAGAATGCGAGCAACCGCAGGCTTACCCCCAGACTGTGTGTGCTCGGAAGTCTCTGTGATTAGAGTTACCGCCGTAGCGGGGTGACGTCACCTTTATGGGCGCTGTCCTTGATCAGCCCATAACTGTAATTTTCAGTAACAAAGTATCTGCTCTTAAGTGCCTACCAGCACGCAAGATACCTTTGAAGGAGTGATGTACAGATAATGTAGCTTTGTCCACTCTCCAAACGGAGGGGCTCTGATTTCACTTTGCGATAAAAAGTTCTGTGCAGTAGTACCCTTGTTAGACTGTGCTGACCTTGTTCACAATACTGTCAGTCTCTGCCAGCGCAGCCTACAGTCTCCAAGTTTTGATTGTACAAAGGGTAGCAATTTCCAGCAGTAATTCACACTCAAGAGTGTAGCTCCAGCTTAGAATGTAGATAAAAATTGCTGTGGTTGCAACTTCATCAACGCGTTTCTCCCTATACAGGGCTTTTTCAAGAACATTAGGCACTTAAGAGCAGATACTTTGTTACTGAAAATTACAGTTACCTTCCGAAGCCGCTCCGCTAAAGGACCAATCAGGAGGCTGATCCAGGACAGTGCCCATAAAGGTGACGTCACCCCGCTACGGCGGTAACTCTAATCACAGAGACTTCCGAGCACACACAGTCTGGGGGTAAGCCTGCGGTTGCTCGCATTCTGAGACTATTTACTCTGGATATCACTCATGTTAAATTCTAACTTGGACTGAGTTTAGTTCAATTGGTCTACATTAACGGTTCTTTCCATATACATATTCAATTTTATGTGGTGGCAACCTTAGTTCTAATTTTTAACGGAGAAGTCCGTTTTTTATTGTATTTTATAGATAAGAATTTTTTATATTATTCCATTTGTGTTTTATTGTGTATATTAAATGTGGCATAGCCCTTTTCCATATATGTTAGATTTGGTCTTCTTTTTTTAACCATCTATAATCACAGCACTGACTTAGGACACTAGTGCACTAATTAAAGGGATACACCTGGCACTTTATTGATTTTGTTTTTATTAGCACCTTTGTTGAACTGAGGGTATACCATTAGTGAACTATAGGATATACCTTTATTAATCGTATTTAATATTTCACGTTTAGAGTTAATTCACCTTCAGCTGAAGCGCTCCTGTTTTTCTGCTATTTTGTACCAATACACCCGTTTCACTGGAGACTGGATGAGGCTATGCTACATGACCCACTAGTCGTACAACAAACCCAGCAAGCTTTTATAGAGTACTTTCAGCTGAACTGCAACTCCACGACGTACACTCCAATGACTTGGTTCGCACATAAGGCTGTTCTCAGGGGGTCGTTGCTGAAACAGAAAGCTATTAAAAAGCGTTCTTCGCTAGCACAATACAAAACACTACTACAGAAAGTACAAACTGACGAAAATTCACATAAAAGTAATCCCCAGAGACAGGATCTTTTGCAGGCGCTAGCCACATCACGATCCCAGCTAAAAAACTACTTACGTAAGGAGGCATGCGTAAAGGCTTTATATTTTGGGAAGATATACTTCCATGGAGGTAACAAATCTGGTACCCTGCTCGCTAGGGCCTTAAAGCGCGAAACATTACACAACTACATTCTCAATATAACAGCAGACGACGGCACGGAAACGTCGGACTCAAATCTGATAGCTAAATCATTCATGACCTACTATGGGAATCTTTACAATCTCCCCTGTAATGAGCGGGTAACGCAAGCAGAATTTTTAGACACTTATATTCAAAGTGCAGATTTGAGTAAGATTCAAAGAGAGGACAAAGAGAGCTTAGACGAACCGATCAAACTACATGAAATACTGAAAGTTATTAATGACCTTCCATCACATAAAAGTCCTGGACCAGACGGGTTTTCAAACAAATATTACAAAACATATAAGGATATCTTAGCTCCACATCTATTAGAGTTATATAGGTAAGGAAGGACATCTCCCCCCGGAATACTTAGAAGCCCAGATTTCAGTTATTCCCAAACCAGGTAAACCCCCCACGCATCCCGGTAATTACAGGCCCATCTCTTTATTGAACACTGATTTAAAAATCTTTACAAAAATACTGGCTAATAGGTTGAACCGAATACTCCCACAGATTATCCACTCTGATCAGGCTGGCTTTGTGCCTGGTCGAGAGGCCAGGGATAACACCATCAGATCACTTCAATTAATAGATCACGCTAAACATACAAACACGGATATGGTGGTTATTTCCACAGACGCTGAGAAAGCGTTTGATCGCCTAAACTGGGATTTTTTATTTGCTACACTTAGGGAGGTGGGTCTGGGGGAGGGTATGCTTCGTAGAATTCAGAGCCTTTATCATGCACCATCAGCAAGGGTTAGAGTAAATAATATGATGTCCGATCCCTTCATTATCCACAATGGCACAAGGCAGGGTTGTCCGCTTTCCCCTATCTTATTCATAATCAGCATGGAAGTGTTAGCACAGAAAATAAGAAATAATCTGCTGGTTTCCGGCATTAAAGTAGGCCCTTTAGATTGTAAACTCTCGCTGTACGCAGACGATGTCCTGTTCACGTTATCATCACCCCAGACATCTGTCCCTGAGGTCCTGAAAGTTCTCAAACAATTTGGTGACTTTTCCAATTTCAGGATTAATGAACAAAAGTCAGAAATCTTAAATGTCTCCCTCCCACCTCAAGAATTTCAGACCCTGTTACAGTCCTGCACTCTTAAACACCAACCACAAGCGATCAAATATTTCACTAATCTACTTAATACTATATCGACAGATTTAAAGACTTAGAAGGACCGTCCCTTTTCATGGTGGGGTAGACTCCAAATTTTGAAAATGAATGTACTCCCTAGATTGCTGTACGCGATTCAAGCTGTCCCTATCACCCTACCACAGGGCCTCCTTACTCAGATACAACACGTTTTAGATTCCTTCGTTTGGGGTAGCATAAAACCCAGAGTTAAGAAGGCAACTATGTACAGGTCAGCCAGAGAGGGAGGGTTGGGTCTGCCTAAGATAGAAACCTATTATCAGGCCACGGGCTTACAGAGAATCATAGAGTGGCACAGAAATAGGGACTCTAAGGCTTGGATTCCAATAGATTCACATATACTTCACTCCCCCTCTCCGGGAGCTTTATGTTGGATAGCAGGGCAGAATCGACCCACATGGTTGAAGGCATACCCGCTTTTACACCATGTGTTCGAATTATGGGACACTTTGATCAAGAGATTCCCAGGAATATCAACACTCAGATCACCCATGTCCCCAATTTCCCCGAATGCTGAGCTATTAGGGGGGGGGTAATGTTTGACAGGAATAACCTGAATAATTGGGAGATGGGTTACACGGTGCCCCTATTTAATTTACTCAGTGAGGGCAAACTCAAAAACAGCTCAGACCTTACAGACATCCTAGGTGGAGTTTTTGTTAGGTGGCTAAAATATAACCAAGTTCACCATTTTCTCCATACCCACCCTCTCAAACAGTCACTTACAAGAAATCTCACACCCTTCGAACAGACATGCGCTATGACAAGTTCAGCACATCACACCTTATCGTGGGCTAAGAGACTCCTAGTTAATACACAGAGCTCGAAACTTCCTGATTATATAGAAAGCTGGCATAGGGAATTGAATAAGACTATCACAGAAGCAGAGTGGGTTAAAAATTTTAATAATACAAGAAAATCTTCATCCTCAGCTAGATTTTTAGAGACAAATTACAAACTCCTGACTAGGTGGTACTTGACACCTACCAGACTTAAATGCATTTTCCTTGCCTCGTCGGACCTTTGTTGGAGGGGTTGTGGGGAAAGGGGGACGATGACACACATATGGTGGGCATGTCCTAAATTGTCACCTTTTTGGGAGGGCATACAGAATATCCTACAAGTCATAATGGGGCGGGGGGATTCCTATCAGCTAGACTCGACAACGGCCCTACTGAACCTGTTACCTAAATGTAAATTAAGAACACGACTAATTCAGTTGGCATTGAATTCTGCTAGGTCCTTAGTCGCTAGACTCTGGAAATCTCAAATCTGCCCGACCCTAAAGGACTGGCACTCTCACATGACAGATACCTTGAGAATGGAAGAATACGGTTTCTTTAAATCGAATAGGTTAGAATTATTCCATGATTTAAAATTCATCTGGGATGAAATCCAAAATGATCTGAGGATAGAAGGGGGAGCTTTACACAAGTTACAGGAGTGACCTAGGAGGAATGACAGGCCTAGTGTTATCTTAGAGAGGTATGGCTGACGTGGTCCCACCCCTGCCTGATACTCTAATAATGACCTCCTTAGCTTAGCACTTCTCTCAAAGGTTGATAGTTAAATACAAAGTCGAGGGATACCACTAGATGTGTAGAATATATACAAAGTGATCTTAAATTAAGAAATTTCGGCATAGTTTTGTTGTTGTTTGAGTTACGTTTTGTACATTGGTGTCATTGTCAATCACCATGCATTTATATGGAGTGGGGCTACTGTTTTCAAATGGACTTATCACGGACAGTCTAGCTCTACTATTTCATTTTACTATATGGGAGTTCGTTCTCCTTTCTTTGGAGACTGATGGTTTCTCCCTCTTTTGTTTCTGTTTAAACGTTTGTATCAACAATGAAATCCTTTTGTACCATGCTGCTAAATAATGATAATAAAAATGAATAAAAAAAAAATAAAAAAATTACAACAATAAAAGCTTACTTAACTTATCCAGTGCAGTCTGGTGAGCAAGTGTGCTCTGCCTTGCGTATCTGATGCAGGTCCATTCACCATCTAGGTGTTAAAAATTGACCAATTCAAAAATGTCCATATTTGTAATCTTATGCGGTTGCAACTATGTTATTCACCATAGTATGTTGTGTCTTATACAGTTAATAGCAATATACTCAGTATTTTTTGCTGTTATCTGTAATAGCCTATTATATATTTAGTGTGCATTCAACTTTTATATTGACAAAGGTATAAATATTGCGGATGACATGGGCAGTGATGCTGGCTATATGCTATGTGTAACGGAGTAACTGTTCATTCACCATCATTTTGAGATAGGGTCCTGAGTAACGGTTATGTCTTAACTTTTAAGAAAACTACTTTTGTTTTTAGATTAAGTGAGCTCTTTTTATTTTGATTTGCTACACATTTTCTGGGGTAAAGTAAACATAGAGTTAATGCATGTGTCTCTAATCGTACCTGTTCATTGGTTCTTTTGTGGGACACCTCCCAGATTTAACAGCTGTGTTTAGCGCTCAATCCTGTGCTCTGATGAACTGCCCGTGAGGCAGGAAACGCGTCAGCCGTGGATTCTGACAGTCTGCTGTGCCTTTGTACTATTTTTATGCAAGTATAATAAAGTTGATTTTTTAATGGATGCTTTCTCTCCCTGCCTTACTCTTTACCGGTACTGTGATCTTGTGCAATATTGATGACTGTTTCTTAGTTTGAAAAGGGGTATTGGAGAGCCCTAACAGCACCGGAGGAGTAGCAGCAGTTCACCTGCGTGACGAAGTAGGTGATTTACCTTGGCGGCACATTTGTTTGTATACCGACATCACTCTGTATGCATAGCATGTTACACGCTTAAACTGTGGCAGCGTGGAAGAGACTATCGGTTTGATCTTCTGTGCGGTAAGCCCTTGGTATCTACATTATTGTTGTGTACACTCATTCTATATACACTTGGTGTCATCCGCGATAGTGGGACTCCTGTGTGGAGTTGTTTACACCAAGTGGTATTTTTCACTATAACAATCATATTGTCTGATAAAACCTTCACAAAGTCTGTATGGAGTTGTATTTAGGAAAGTGGGACTCATCTGTAAGGAGAGAATGTTAATAAGAGACGAAAGCAGAAAAAAAATAGAAATTACCATTTCTTCTGAATCCTCTTGGTCTCATGTTGGGTTAGTGTCTGAGTCTCTGGAGCTGGAGGTTGGTTGCGGCCTCTTCCTGTTTATCCTATTCCAGGGGTTTCTTTGAGGCTTAGGGTCTTTTGTAGAAGACATTGTCCTAGAAGATGTCGCATTATCCAGGGGTGGTAAGGAGGGTTGAGATATGTTGTTGCCTGCAAAAGTCCTCTAGGTCTTCCGGGGGTTCTATAAGTGGCAACCTGTGATCCCTGTATAACTTTGATACAGAAGGGGAAACCCCATCTGTATGGTATTTTTAAATCCTGCAGGTGTAGAGTTAGATATATGGCCTCCTTGCTTCTGTTTAATGTGATGTTGCTCAAATCGGTGTAGATCTGTATGCTGTCTAATTCATATGTAATCTGGCGCATCCTTCTGGAGGCTTCCCTTATTTTCTCTTTATCCGTGTAGGATTGGAATTTTAGTATAATATCCCTGGGAGGTTTGCGTTCTGGCGGTTTCGGCCACAAGGCCCTGTGTGCCCTTTCAATGTGCATACTTGGCGGCTCAGCAGTTTGTAGCAGGAACTGAAACAGGTTCTGTAGGTATTATGGTATCTGAGCTGCTGTCATTTTCTCACCACGTATCCTGATGTTACTGCGGCGTCCCCGGTTATCTAAATCCTCCAGCTGGAGCTGCATTTGCTGGATCACCGAATCCTGCACATCTAGGGTTCTCTAGGGTTCTATTACGTGAGTCAGTGTCATTGTGAATCTGGTCTAAGTCTTCTTCAAGGATTGCCACCCTTTCTCCTAGTTCGAGAGGTCCTTTTCTTTTACAAGATATGATGAGTCCACGGATTTCATCCTTACTTATGGGATATCGCCTCCTGGTCAGCAAGAGAAGGCAAAGAGCACCACAGCAGAGCTTTATATATAGCTCCTCCCTTCCCTCCCACTCCAGTCATTTTCTTTGCCTGTGTTAATGATAGGAAGAGGTAAAGTGAGGTGTTAGTTTAGATTCTTCAATCAAGAGTTTTTATTTTTAAATGGTAGCAGTGAGTACTATTTCTTTCATGTAATTAGCAAGAGTCCATGAGCTAGTGACGTATGGGATATACATTCCTACCAGGAGGGGCAAAGTTTCCCAAACCTCAAAATGCCTATAAATACACCCCTCACCACACCCACAAATCAGTTTTAAAAAACTTTGCCTCCTGTGGAGGTGGTGAAGTAAGTTTGTGCTAGATTCTTCGTTGAGAGCACGGTTTTCCTCTCAGCGTGCAGTGAATGTCAGAGGGATGTGAAGAGAGTATTGCCTATTTGAATTCAATGATCTCCTTCTACGGGGTCTATTTCATAGGTTCTCTGTTATCGATCGTAGAGATTCATCTCTTACCTCCCTTTTCAGATCGATGATATACTCTTATATATACCATTACCTCTACTGATTCTCGTTTCAGTACTGGTTTGGCTTTCTACTACATGTAGATGAGTGTCCTGGGGTAAGTAAGTCTTATTTTCTGTGACACTCTAAGCTATGGTTGGGCACTTTTATATAAAGTTCTAAATATATGTGTTTAAACATTTATTTGCCTTGATTCAGGATGTTCAACGTTCCTTATTTCAGACAGTCAGTTTCATATTTGGGATAATGCATATGAATAAATAATTTTTTTCTTACCTTAAAATTTGACTTTTTTCCTGTGGGCTGTTAGGCTCGCGGGGGCTGAAAATGCTTCATTTTATTGCGTCATTCTTGGCGCTGACTTTCTTGGCGCAAAATTTTTTTTGTCATTTCCAGCGTCATACGTGTCGCCGGAAGTTGCGGGCGGCTTTTTTGGCGCTAAAAAATTTGAGCGTCATTGTTGTCTCCACAATATTTAAGTCTCATTATTTATTGCTTCTGGTTGCTAGAAGCTTGTTCATTGTCATTTTTTTCCCATTCCTGAAACTGTCATTTAAGGAATTTGATCATTTTTGCTTTATATGTTGTTGTTTTTTTCTATTACATATTGCAAAATGTCTCAGATTGTCCCTGAATCATAAGCCACTTCTGGAAAAACGCTTAACTGAGTTTCAGTTCTACCAAAGCTAAGTTCATTTATTTTAAATGTTATAAATGTTTATCTTTAGCTATGGTTTGTAATAAGGTATTATGATATACTTTTACATGCAGAATTATTAGGCAAATGAATATTTTGACCACATCATCCTCTTTATGCATGTTGTCTTACTCCAAGCTGTATAGGCTCGAAAGCCTACTACCAATTAGGCATATTAGGTGATGTGCATCTCTGTAATGAGAAGGGGTGTGGTCTAATGACATCAACACCCTATATCAGGTGTGCATAATTATTAGGCAACTTCCTTTCCTTTGGCAAAATGGGTCAAAAAAAGGACTTGACAGGCTCAGAAAAGTCAGAAATAGTGAGATATCTTGCAGAGGGATGCAGCACTCTTAAAATTGCAAAGCTTCTGAAGCGTGATCATCGAACAATCAAGCGTTTCATTCAAAATAGTCAACAGGGTCGCAAGAAGCGTGTGGAAAAACCAAGGCGCAAAATAACTGCCCATGAACTGAGAAAAGTCAAGCGTGCAGCTGCCAAGATGCCACTTGCCACCAGTTTGGCCATATTTCAGAGCTGCAACATCACTGGAGTGCCCAAAAGCACAAGGTGTGCAATACTCAGAGACATGGCCAAGGTAAGAAAGGCTGAAAGACGACCACCACTGAACAAGACACACAAGCTGAAACGTCAAGACTGGGCCAAGAAATATCTCAAGACTGATTTTTCTAAGGTTTTATGGACTGATGAAATGAGAGTGAGTCTTGATGGGCCAGATGGATGGGCCCGTGGCTGGATTGGTAAAGGGCAGAGAGCTCCAGTCCGACTCAGACGCTAGCAAGGTGGAGGTGGAGTACTGGTTTGGGCTGGTATCATCAAAGATGAGCTTGTGGGGCCTTTTCGGGTTGAGGATGGAGTCAAGCTCAACTCCCAGTCCTACTGCCAGTTTCTGGAAGACACCTTCTTCAAGCAGTGGTACAGGAAGAAGTCTGCATCCTTCAAGAAAAACATGATTTTCATGCAGGACAATGCTCCATCACACGCGTCCAAGTACTCCACAGCGTGGCTGGCAAGAAAGGGTATAAAAGAAGAAAATCTAATGACATGGCCTCCTTGTTCACCTGATCTGAACCCCATTGAGAACCTGTGGTCCATCATCAAATGTGAGATTTACAAGGAGGGAAAACAGTACACCTCTCTGAACAGTGTCTGGGAGGCTGTGGTTGCTGCTGCATGCAATGTTGATGGTGAACAGATCAAAACACTGACAGAATCCATGGATGGCAGGCTTTTGAGTGTCCTTGCAAAGAAAGGTGGCTATATTGGTCACTGATTTGTTTTTGTTTTGTTTTTGAATGTCAGAAATGTATATTTGTGAATGTTGAGATGTTATATTGGTTTCACTGGTAAAAATAAATAATTGAAATGGGTATATATTTGTTTTTTGTTACGTTGCCTAATAATTATGCACAGTAATAGTCACCTGCACCCACAGATATCCCCCTAAAATAGCTATAACTAAAAACAAACTAAAAACTACTTCCAAAACTATTCAGCTTTGATATTAATGATTTTTTTGGGTTCATTGAGAACATGGTTGTTGTTCAATAATAAAATTAATCCTCAAAAATACAACTTACCTAATAATTCTGCACTCCCTGTAGTGTTTATGCTTTATATATTTCCTTTCTTACATTTTATGTACAAGAAATATTTTGAAGATTTATAAGAAATATTTTCTGATTCTATTTTAAAGGCTTTGTCTGACTTTGTGCCTTCTAATAAAATTTTTAGGTCTTTTTCACTTTTTTAATTATTGAAGTTTCAAATGACCAACAACATACTGATGTATCCTTCTCTGATGATGTTTTTTCTCTTTCAGAAATTTTCTTCATCAGATATTGACACTAACAAATCTACTTTTTTATTATTTTTCTATTATTAAAGTACATTTGTTCACTTCCTTGGAAGTATCATCCTGCCTATATCTTACCACCTCTAGTTCTTCTTCCAAGAGTAATTTCCAAGATTCTAAGGGGTGCTAGTCTGTTCTGCTGGTGGCTCCAGCATGGCCTCACAGGTTTTGGTATGCGGATCTTGTCCGGATGGCCACTTGTCAACCGTGGACTCTTCTGTTAAGACCAGACCTTCTATCACAAGGTCCTTTTTTCCATCAGGATCTCAAATCCTTAAATTTGAAGGTATAGAGATTGAATGCTTGATTCTCAGTAATAGAGGTTTCTCTGACTCTCTGATTAATACTATGTTACAGGCTCGTAAATCTGTATCTAGGAAGATATATTATCGAGTCTGGAAGGTTTACATTTCTTGGTGTTTTTTCTCATCATTTTTCTTGGCATTCTTTTAGAATTCCTAGAATTTTACAGTTTCTTCAGGATGGTTTGGATAAAGGTTTGTCTGCAAGTTCCTTGAAGGACAAATCTCTGCTCTTTCTGTTCTTTTTCACAGAAAGATTACTAGTCTTCCTGTTATTCATTGTTTTGTACAAGCTTTGGTTCGTATAAAACCTGTTATTAAGTCAATTTCTCCTCCTTGGAGTTTGAATTTGGTTCTGGGGGCTCTTCAAGCTCCTCCGTTTGAACCTATGCATTCGCTGGACATTAAATTACTTTTTTGGAAAGTTTTGTTTCTTTTGGCCATCTCTTCTGCTAGAAGAGTTTCTGAATTATCTGCTCTTTCTTGTGAGTCTCCTTTTCTGATTTTTCATCAGGATAAGGCGGTGTTGCGAACTTCTTTTAAATTTTTACCTAAGGTTGTGAATTCTAACAACATTAGTAGAGAAATTGTGGTTCCTTCATTATGTCCTAATCCTAAGAATTCTAAGGAGAGATCATTGCATTCTTTGGATGTAGTTAGAGCTTTGAAATATTATGTTGAAGCTACTAAGAATTTCCGAAATACTTCTAGTCTATTTGTTATCTTTTCCGGTTCTAGGAAAGGTCAGAAGGCCTCTGCCATTTCTTTGGCATCTTGGTTGAAATCTTTAATTCATCATGCTTATGTCGAGTCGGGTCAAACTCCGCCTCTAAGGATTACAGCTCATTCTACTAGGTCAGTTTCTACTTCCTGGGCGTTTAGGAATGAAGCTTCGGTTGATCAGATTTGCAAAGCAGCAACTTGGTCTTCTTTGCATACTTCTACTAAATTCTACCATTTTGATGTGTTTTCTTCTTCTGAAGCAGTTTTTGGTAGAAAAGTTCTTCAGGCAGCTGTTTCAGTTTGATTCTTCTGCTTATAATTTCATTTTTTTTCATTATAAGATTTAAACTTTATTTTGGGTGTGGATTATTTTCAGCGGAATTGGCTGTCTTTATTTTATCCCTCCCTCTCTAGTGACTCTTGCGTGGAAGATCCACATCTTGGGTATTCATTATCCCATACGTCACTAGCTCATGGACTCTTGCTAATTACATGAAAGAAAACATAATTTATGTAAGAACTTACCTGATAAATTCATTTCTTTCATATTAGCAAGAGTCCATGAGGCCCACCCTTTCTTTCATGTAATTAGCAAGAGTCCATGAGCTAGTGACGTATGGGATATACATTCCTACCAGGAGGGGCAAAGTTTCCCAAACCTTAAAATGCCTATAAATACACCCCTCACCACACCCACAATTCAGTTTTACAAACTTTGCCTCCGATGGAGGTGGTGAAGTAAGTTTGTGCTAGATTCTACGTTGATATGCGCTCCGCAGCAAGTTGGAGCCCGGTTTTCCTCTCAGCGTGCAGTGAATGTCAGAGGTATGTGAGGAGAGTATTGCCTATTTGAATGCAGTGATCTCCTTCTACGGGGTCTATTTCATAGGTTCTCTGTTATCGGTCGTAGAGATTCATCTCTTACCTCCCTTTTCAGATCGACGATATACTCTTATATATACCATTACCTCTGCTGATTCTCGTTTCAGTACTGGTTTGGCTATCTGCTATATGTAGATGAGTGTCCTGGGGTAAGTAAGTCTTATTTTCTGTGACACTCCAAGCTATGGTTGGGCACTTTTGTTTATAAAGTTCTAAATATATGTATTCAAACATTTATTTGCCTTGACTCAGAATGTTCAACTTTCCTTATTTTCAGACAGTCAGTTTCATATTTGGGATAATGCATTTTAATTTAACATTTTTTCTTACCTTAAAATTTGACTTTTTCCCTGTGGGCTGTTAGGCTCGCGGGGGCTGAAAATGCTTCATTTTATTGCGTCATTCTTGGCGCAGACTTTTTTGGCGCAAAAATTCTATTTCCGTTTCCGGCGTCATACGTGTCGCCGGAAGTTGCGTCATTTTTTTGACGTTATTTTGCGCCAAAAATGTCGGCGTTCCGGATGTGGCGTCATTTTTGGCGCCAAAAGCATTTAGGCGCCAAATAATGTGGGCGTCTTTTTTGGCGCTAAAAAATATGGGCGTCATTTTTGTCTCCACATTATTTAAGTCTCATTATTTATTGCTTCTGGTTGCTAGAAGCTTGTTCACTGGCATTTTTTTTCCCATTCCTGAAACTGTCATTTAAGGAATTTGATCAATTTTGCTTTATATGTTGTTTTTTTCTTTTACATATTGCAAGATGTTCCACGTTGCAACTGAGTCAGAAGATACTTCAGGAAAATCACTGCACAGTGCTGGAGCTACCAAGCTAAGTGTATCTGCTATAAACTTTTGGTATCTGTTTCTCTAGCTGTTATTTGTATTGCATGTCATGTCAAACTTATTAATGCAGATAAAATTTCCTTTAGTACTGTTACATTACCTGTTGCTGTTCCGTCAACATCTAATTTTCAGAGTGTTCCTGATAACATAAGAGATTTTATTTTTTAAATCCATTAAGAAGGCTATGTCTGTTATTTCTCCTTCTAGTATACATAAAAGTCTTTTAAAACTTCTCTTTTTTCAGATGAATTTTTAAATGAACATCATCATTCTGATACTGATAATGGTTCTTCTGGTTCAGAGGTCTCTGTCTCAGAAGTTGATGCTGATAAATCTTTGTATTTGTTCAAGATGGAATTTATTCGTTCTTTACTTAAAGAAGTATTATTTGCATTAGAAATAGAGGATTCTGGTCCTCTTGATACTAAATGTAAACGTTTAAATAAGGTTTTTAGATCTCCTGTAGTTATTCCAGAAGTGTTTTATCTCCCTGATGCTATTTCTGAAGTAATTTCCAGGGAATGGAATAATTTGGGTAATTTATTTACTCTTCTAGACGTTTAAGCAAATTATATCCTGTGCCATCTGACAGATTAGAGTTTTTTGGGACAAAAATCCCTAAGGTTATGGGGCTGTCTCTACTCCTGCTAATGTACTACTATTCCTACAGCAGATAGTACTTCATTTAAGGATCCTTTAGATAGGAAAATTGAATCCTTTTCTAAGAAAAGCTTACTTATGTTCAGGTAATCTTCTTAGACCTGCTATATTTTTAGCGGATGTTGCTGCAGCTTCAACTTTTTGGTTAGAAGCTTTAGCGCAACAAGTAACAGATCATAATTTTATAGCATTATTATTATTCTATAACATGCTAATAATTTTATTGGTGATACTATCTTTTGATATCATTAGAGTTGATGTCAGGTATATGTCTCTAGCTATTTTAGCTAGAAAATCTTTATGGATTAAACTTGGAATGCTGACATGTCTTCTAAGTCAACTTTGCTTTCCCTTTCTTTCCAGGGTAAATAATCATTTTCGTTCCTTTCCTCACAACAAGGAACAAAAGCCTGATCCTTCATCCTCAGGAGCGGTATCAGTTTGGAAACTATTTCCAGTTTGGAATATATCCAAGCCTTCTAGAAACCTATAGCCAGCTCCTAAGTACCTATGAAGGTGCGGCCCTTATTCCAGCTCAGCTGGTATGGGGCAGATTACGTTTTCTTCAAAGAAATTTGGATCAATTCCGTTCTTAATCTCTGGTTTCAGAAACATTGTTTCAGAAAGGTACAGAATTGGCTTCAAGTTAAGGCCTCCTGCTAAGAGATTCTTTTCTTTCCCGTGTCCCAGTTAACACAGCAAAGGCTCAGCATTTCTGAAATGTGTTTCAGATCTAGAGTTGGCTGGAGTATTTATGCCAGTTCCAGTTCTGGAACAGGGGCTGGGGTTTTATTTTATCTCTTCATTGTACCAAAGAAGGTCAATTCCTTCAGACCAGTTCCGGATCTATCATTATTGAATCGTTATGTTAGGATACCAACATTCAAGATGGTTACTGTAAGACTATCCTGCCTTTTGTTTAGCAAGGGCATTATATGTCTACAATAGATTTACAGGATGTGTATCTGCATATTCCGATTCATCCAGATCACTTTTAGTGTCTGAGATTCTCTTTTTAGACAAGCATTACCAGTTTTGTGGCTCTACCGTTTGGCCTAGCCTCAGTTCCAAGAATTTTTTTCAAAGGTTCTCGGTACCCTTCTTTCTGTAATCAGAGAATAGGGTTTTGGTATTTCCTTATTTGGACGATATCTTGGTACTTGCTCAGTCTTCTCATTTTCGAAGAATCTCATACGAATCGACTTGTGTTGTTTCTTCAAGTTCATGGTTGGAGGATCAATTTACCAATCAGTTCATTGATTCCTCAGACAAGGGTAACCTTTTTAGGTTTCTAGATAAATTCAGTGTCTATGACTCTGTCCTTGTCAGACAAGAGAAGTTTAACATTGATATCAGCTTGTCAAAATCTTCAGTCACAATCATTCCCTTTGGTAGCCTTATGCATGGAAATGTTGGGTCTTAGGACTGCCGCATCAGATGTGATCTCCTTTGCTCGTTTTCACATGCGACCTCTTCAGCTCTGTATGCTGAACCAATGGTGCAGGGATTACTCAAAGATATCTCAATTAATATCTTTAAACCGATTTTACGACACTCTCTGACATGGTGGACAGATCACCATCGTTTAGTTCAGGGGGCTTCTTTGTTCTTCCGACCTGGACTATAATCTCAACAGATGCAAGTCTTACAGGTTGGGGAGCTGTGTGGGGGTATCTGACGGCACAAGGGGTTTGGGAATCTCAGGAGGTGAGATTTCCGATCAATATTTTGGAACTCCGTGCAATTTTCAGAGCTCTTCAGTCTTGGCCTCTTCTGAAGAGAGAGTTGTTAATTTGTTTTCAGGTAGACAATGTCACAACTGTGGCATACATCAATCAAGGAGGGACTCACAGTCCTCTGGCTATGAAAGAAGTATCTCGAATTTTGGTTTGGGCGGAATCCAGCTCCTGTCTAATCTCTGCGGTTCATATCCCAGGTATGGACAATTGGATAGCGGATTATCTCAGTCGCCAAACGTTGCATCCGGGCGAATGGTCTCTTCACCCAGAGGTATTTCTTCAGATTGTTCAAATGTGGGAACTTCCAGAAATAGGTCTGATGGCTTCTCATCTAAACAAGAAACTTCCCAGGTATCTGTTCAGATCCCGGGATCCTCAGGCGGAGGCAGTGGATGCATTATCACTTCCTTGGAAGTATCATCCTGCCTATATCTTTCCGCCTCTAGTTCTTCTTCCAAGAGTAATCTCCAAGATTCTGAAGGAATGCTCGTTTGTTCTGCTGGTAGCTCCGGCATGGCCTCACAGTTTTTTGTATGCGGATCTTGTCCGAATGGCCTCTTGCCAACCGTGGACTCTTCCGTTAAGACCAGACCTTTTGTCTCAAGGTCCTTTTTTCCATCAGGATCTGAAATCCTAAAATTTAAAGGTATGGAGATTGAACGCTTGATTCTTGGTCAAAGAGGTTTCTCTGACTCTGTGATTAATACTATGTTACAGGCTCGTAAATCTGTATCCAGAGAGATATATTATAGAGTCTGGAAGACTTATATTTCTTGGTGTCTTTCTCATCATTTTTCTTGGCATTCTTTTAGAATACCGAGAATATTACAGTTTCTTCAGGATGGTTTAGATAAGGGTTTGTCCGCAAGTTCCTTGAAAGGTCAAATCTCTGCTCTTTCTGTTCTTTTTCACAGAAAGATTGCTATTCTTCCTGATATTCATTGTTTTGTACAAGCTTTGGTTCGTATAAAGCCTGTCATTAAGTCAATTTCTCCTCCTTGGAGTTTGAATTTGGTTCTGGGGGCTCTTCAAGCTCCTCCATTTGAACCTATGCATTCATTGGATATTAATTACTTTCTTGGAAAGTTTTGTTCCTTTTTGTCCATCTCTTCTGCCAGAAGAGTTTCTGAATTATCTGCTCTTTCTTGTGAGTCTCCTTTTCTGATTTTTCATCAGGATAAGGCGGTGTTGCGAACTTCTTTTGAATTTTTACCTAAGTTGTGAATTCCAACAACATTAGTAGAGACATTGTGGTTCCTTCATTATGTCCTAATCCTAAGAATTCTAAGGAGAAATCGTTGCATTCTTTGGATGTTATTAGAGCTTTGAAATATTATGTTGAAGCTACTAAGTCTTTCCGAAAGACTTCTAGTTTATTTGTTATCTTTTCTGGTTTTAGAAAGGCCAGAAAACTTCTGCCATTTCTTTGGCATCTTGGTTGAAATCTTTAATTCATCTTGCCTATGTTGAGTCGGGTAAGACTCCGCCTCATAGGATTACAGCTCATTCTACTAGGTCAGTTTCTACTTCCTGGGCGTTTAGGAATGAAGCTTCGGTTGATCAGATTTGCAAAGCGGCAACTTGGTCCTCTTTGCATACTTTTACCAAATTCTACCATTTTGTTGTATTTTCTTCTTCTGAAGCAGTTTTTGGTAGAAAAGTACTTCAGGCAGCGGTTTCAGTTTGAATCTTCTGCTTATGTTTTTCATTAAACTTTATTTTGGGTGTGGATTATTTTCAGCAGGAATTGGCTGTCTTTATTTTATCCCTCCCTCTCTAGTGACTCTTGTGTAGAAAGATCCACATCTTGGGTAGTCATTATCCCATACGTCACTAGCTCATGGACTCTTGCTAATTACATGAAAGAAAACATAATTTATGTCCATGAGGCCCGCCCTTTTTTTGTGGTGGTTATGATTTTTTTGTATAAAGCACAATTATTCCAATTCCTTATTTTATATGCTTTCGCACTTTTTTCTTATCACCCCACTTCTTGGCTATTCGTTAAACTGAATTGTGGGTGTGGTGAGGGGTGTATTTATAGGCATTTTAAGGTTTGGGAAACTTTGCCCCTCCTGGTAGGAATGTATATCCCATACGTCACTAGCTCATGGACTCTTGCTAATATGAAAGAAATGAATTTATCAGGTAAGTTCTTACATAAATGTTTTTTGTGGTGGTTATGATTTTTTTGTATAAAGCACAATTATTCCAATTCCTTATTTCTTTCATGTAATTAGCAAGAGTCCATGAGCTAGTGACGTATGGGATATACATTCCTACCAGGAGGGGCAAAGTTTCCCAAACCTTAAAATGCCTATAAATACACCCCTCACCACACCCACAATTCAGTTTTACAAACTTTGCCTCCGATGGAGGTGGTGAAGTAAGTTTGTGCTAGATTCTACGTTGATATGCGCTCCGCAGCAAGTTGGAGCCCGGTTTTCCTCTCAGCGTGCAGTGAATGTCAGAGGGATGTGAGGAGAGTATTGCCTATTTGAATGCAGTGATCTCCTTCTACGGGGTCTATTTCATAGGTTCTCTGTTATTGGTCGTAGAGATTCATCTCTTACCTCCCTTTTCAGATCGACGATATACTCTTATATACCATTACCTCTACTGATTCTCGTTTCAGTACTGGTTTGGCTTTCTACAAACATGTAGATGAGTGTCCTGGGGTAAGTAAATCTTATTTTCTGTGACACTCTAAGCTATGGTTGGGCACTTTGTTTATAAAGTTCTAAATATATGTATTCAAACATTTATTTGCCTTGACTCAGAATGTTCAACATTCCTTATTTTTCAGACAGTCAGTTTCATATTTGGGATAATGCATTTGAAATTATTTATTTTTTCTTACCATTCAAAAATTTGACTCTTTTTTCCCTGTGGGCTGTTAGGCTCGCGGGGGCTGAAAATGCTTCATTTTATTGCGTCATTCTTGGCGCGGACTTTTTTGGCGCAAAAATTCTTTTCCGTTTCCGGCGTCATACGTGTCGCCGGAAGTTGCGTCATTTTTTTGACGTTATTTTGCGCCAAAAATGTCGGCGTTCCGGATGTGGCGTCATTTTTGGCGCCAAAAGCATTTAGGCGCCAAATAATGTGGGCGTCTTATTTGGCGCTAAAAAATAAGGGCGTCGTTTTTGTCTCCACATTATTTAAGTCTTATTTTTTCATTGCTTCTGGTTGCTAGAAGCTTGTTCTTTGGCATTTTTTTCCCATTCCTGAAACTGTCATTTAAGGAATTTGATCAATTTTGCTTTATATGTTGTTTTTTCTCTTACATATTGCAAGATGTCTCACGTTGCATCTGAGTCAGAAGATACTACAGGAAAATCGCTGTCTACTGCTGGAGCTACCAAGCTAAGTGTATCTGCTATAATTTTTGGTATCTGTTTCTCCAGCTGTTGTTTGTATTACATGTCATGACAAACTTATTAATGCAGATCAAATTTCCTTTAGTACTGTTACATTACATGTTGCTGTTCCGTCAACATCTCATTTTTCAGAGTGTTCCTGATAAACATAAGAGATTTTATTTTTTAAATCCATTAAGAAGGCTATGTCTGTTATTTCCCCTTCTAGTTTATATAAAAGTCTTTTAAAACTTCTCTTTTTTCAGATGAATTTTTAAATGAACATCATCATTCTGATACTGATAATGGTTCTTCTGGTTCAGAGGTTTCTGTCTCAGAGGTTGATGCTGATAAATCTCTGTATTTGTTCAAGATGGAATTTATTCGTTCTTTATTTAAAGAAGTTTTAATTGCATTAGAAATAGAGGATTCTGGTCCTCTTGATACTAAAATCTAAACGTTTAAATAAGGTTTTTAAATCTCCTGTAGTTATTCCAGAAGTGTTTAATCTCCCTGATGCTATTTATGAAGTAATTTCCAGGGAATGGAATAATTTGGGTAATTCTTTTACTCCTTCTAAACGTTTAAGCAATTATATCCTGTGCCATCTGACAGATTAGAGTTTTTTTGGGACAAAATCCCTAAGGTTATGGGGCTGTCTCTACTCCTGCTAAATGTGTTACTATTCCTACGGCAGATAGTAATTCATTTAAGGATCCTTTAGATAGGAAATTTGAATCCTTTCTAAGAAAAGCTTACTTATGTTCAGGTAATCTTCTTAGACCTGCTATATTTTTAGCGGATGTTGCTGCAGCCTCAACTTTTTGTTTAGAAGCTTTAGCGCAACAAGTAACAGATTATAATTTTATAGCATTATTATTATTCTATAACATGCTATTAATTTTATGGGTGATACCATCTTTTGATATCATTAGAGTTGATGTCAGATATATGTCTCTAGCTATTTTAGCTAGAAAAGCTTTATGGATTAAACTTGGAATGCTGATATGTCTTCTAAGTCAACTTTGCTTTCCTTTTCTTTCCAGGGTAATAAATTATTATTTCAACTGTTTCTGGAAGGAAGGGAACTTTTTTACCAAAGAATAAAAAATCTAAGGTAAATTTAGGTCTAATAATCATTTTCGTTCCTTTTCTCACAATAAGGAACAAAAGCCTGATCCTTCATCCTCAGGAGCGGTATCAGTTTGGAAACTATTTCCAGTTTGGAATATATCCAAGCCTTATAGAAAATCTATAGCTAGCTCCTAAGTACCCATGAAGGTGCGGATCTGATTCCGTTCTCAATTTCTGGTTTCAGAACATTGTTTCAGAAAGGTACAGAATTGGCTTTAGTTAAGGCCTCCTGCTAAGAGATTTTTTTCTTTCCCGTGTCCCAGTTAACACAGCAAGGCTCAGCATTTCTGAAATGTGTTTCAGATCTAGAGTTGGCTGGAGTAATTATGCCAGTTCCAGTTCTGGAACAGGGGCTGGGGTTTTATTTTATCTCTTCATTGTACCAAAGAAGGTCAATTCCTTCAGATCAGTTCTGGATCTATCAATATTGAATCGTTATGTAAGGATACCAACATTCAGTTTCTGTAGGACTGTCCTGCCTTTTGTTTAGCAAGGGCATTATATGTCTACAATAGATTTACAGGATGTGTATCTGCATATTCCGATTCATCCAGATCACTTTTAGTGTCTGAGATTCTCTTTTTAGACGAGCAATACCAGTTTTTTGGCTCTACCGTTTGGCCTAGCCTCAGTTCCAAGAATTTTTTTCAAAGGTTCTCGGTGCCCTTCTTTCTGCAATCAGAGAACAGGGTTTTGGTATTTCCTTATTTGGACGATATCTTGGTACTTGCTCAGTCTTCTCATTTTCGAAGAATCTCATACAAATCGACTTGTGTTGTTTCTTCAAGTTCATGGTTGGAGGTTCAATTTACCAATCAATTCATTGATTCCTCAGACAAGGGTAACCTTTTTAGGTTTCTAGATAGATTCAGTGTCTATGACTCTGTCCTTGTCAGACAAGAGAAGTTTAACATTGATATCAGCTTGTCAAAACCTTCAGTCACAATCATTCCCTTTGGTAGCCTTATGCATGGAAATGTTGGGTCTTAGGACTACCGCATCAGATGCGATCTCCTTTGCTCGTTTTCACATGCGACCTCTTCAGCTCTGTATGCTGAACCAATGGTGCAGGGATTACTCAAAGATATCTCAATTAATATCTTTAAACCGATTTTACGACACTCTCTGACATGGACAGATCACCATCGTTTAGTATAGGGGGCTTCTTGTTCTTCCGACCTGGACTATAATCTCAACAGATGCAAGTCTTACAGGTTGAGGAGCTGTGCGGAATCCAGCTCCTGTCTAATCTCTGCGGTTCATATCCCAGGTATGGACAATTGGAAAGCGGATTATCTCAGTCGCCAAACGTTGCATCCGGGCGAATGGTCTCTTCACCCAGAGGTATTTCTTCAGATTATTCAAATGTGGGAACTTCCAGAAATAGATCTGATGGCTTCTCATCTACACAAGAAACTTCCCAGGTATCTGTCCAGATCCCGGGATCCTCAGGCGGAGGCAGTGGATGCATTATCACTTCCTTGGAAGTATCATCCTGCCTATATCTTTCCGCCTCTAGTTCTTCTTCCAAGAGTAATCTCCAAGATTCTGAAGGAATGCTCGTTTGTTCTGCTGGTAGCTCCGGCATGGCCTCACAGGTTTTGGTATGCGGATCTTGTCTGGATGGCCTCTTGCCAACCGTGGACTCTTCCGTTGAAGACCAGACCTTCTGTCTCAAGGTCCTTTTTTCCATCAGGATCTGAAATCCTTAAATTTTAAGGTATGGAGATTGAACGCTTGATTCTTGGTCAAGAGGTTCCTCTGACTCTGTGATTAATACTATGTTTCAGGCTCGTAAATCTGTATCCAGAGAGATATATTATAGAGTCTGGAAGACTTATATTTCTTGGTGTCTTTCTCATCATTTTTCTTGGCATTCTTTTAGAATACCGAGAATATTACAGTTTCTTCAGGATGGTTTAGATAAGGGTTTGTCCGCAAGTTCCTTGAAAGGACAAATCTCTGCTCCTTCTGTTCTTTTTCACAGAAAGATTGCTATTCTTCCTGATATTCATTGTTTTTTACAAGCTTTGGTTCGTATAAAGCCTGTCATTAAGTCAATTTCTCCTCTTTGGAGTTTGATTTTGGTTTTGGGGGCTCTTCAAGCTCCTCCATTTGAACCTATGCATTCATTGGACATTAAATTACTTTCTTGGAAAGTTTTGTTCCTTTTGGCCATCTCTTCTGCCAGAAGAGTTTCTGAATTATCTGCTTTTTCTTGTGAGTCTCCTTTTCTGATTTTTCATCAGGATAAGGCGGTGTTGCGAACTTCTTCTGAATTTTTTCCTAAGTTGTGAATTCCATCTACATTGGTAGAGACATTGTGGTTCCTTCATTATGTCCTAATCCTAAGAATTCTAAGGAGAAATCGTTGCATTCTTTGGATGTTGTTAGAGCTTTGAAATATTATGTTGAAGCTACTAAGTCTTTTCGAAAGACTTCTAGTTTATTTGTTATCTTTTCCGGTTCTAGAAAGGCCAGAAAACTTCTGCCATTTCTTTGGCATCTTGGTTGAAATCTTTAATTCATCTTGCCTATGTTGAGTCGGGTAAAACTCCGCCTCAGAGGATTACAGCTCATTCTACTAGGTCAGTTCTACTTCCTGGGCGTTTAGGAATGAAGCTTCGGTTGATCATGGTTTGCAAAGCGGCAACTTGGTCCTCTTTGCATACTTTTACCAAATTCTACCATTTTGATGTATTTTCTTCTTCTGAAGCAGTTTTTGGTAGAAAAGTACTTCAGGCAGCGGTTTCAGTTTGAATCTTCTGCTTATGTTTTTCATTAAACTTTATTTTGGGTGTGGATTATTTTCAGCAGGAATTGGCTGTCTTTATTTTATCCCTCCCTCTCTAGTGACTCTTGTGTGGAAAGATCCACATCTTGGGTAGTCATTATCCCATACGTCACTAGCTCATGGACTCTTGCTAATTACATGAAAGAAAACATAATTTATGTAAGAACTTACCTGATATTCATTTCTTTCATATTAGCAAGAGTCCATGAGGCCCGCCCTTTTTTGTGGTGGTTATGATTTTTTTGTATAAAGCACAATTATTCCAATTCCTTATTTTATATGCTTTCGCACTTTTTTCTTATCACCCCACTTCTTGGCTATTCGTTAAACTGAATTGTGGGTGTGGTGAGGGGTGTATTTATAGGCATTTTAAGGTTTGGGAAACTTTGCCCCTCCTGGTAGGAATGTATATCCCATACGTCACTAGCTCATGGACTCTTGCTAATATGAAAGAAATGAATTTATCAGGTAAGTTCTTACATAAATTATGTTTTTTTATGCTTTCGCACTTTTGTCTTATCACCCCACTTCTTGGCTATGCGTTAAACTGATTTGTGGGTGTGGTAAGGGGTGTATTTATAGGCATTTTGAGGTTTGGGAAACTTTGCCCCTCCTGGTAGGAATGTATATCCCATACGTCACTAGTTCATGGACTCTTGCTAATATGAAAGAAATGAATTTATCAGGTAAGTTCTTACATAAATTGTTTTTTCTCAGGGTAGACAGAAATCGTCATTCAGTGACTCCCCAAGAAGGATTGGAGACATATTATTTGCTGCCCTGATGATGATGGACTTAGCAAACATCTAAGGCCCTGCTTGTTCCCACAGATCGGCTGAAGGTGGTGAAAAAAGCATCTTCATTGTGTGGGACCATGTCATGCTGCTCTCAGCATTAACGTATGTTCAGTCATTTGCTTCTGGGGAAACTAAGATATATCAGAACAGACTGACATTTATTCCCTATACCGGGGAGGGGTAATCAGTATGCACAGTGATCATGAATGGTGTGCCTGGGTTTCCCCTCTCTATTGGGTGCTCTCAACTGTGTTTTCTCTTTTAAAGGTGTATCCAGTCCACGGGTTCATCCATTACTTGTGGGATATTCTCCTTCCCAATAGGAAGCTGCAAGAGGACACCCACAGCAGAGCTGTCTATATAGCTCCTCCCCTAACTGCCACCCCCAGTCATTCTCTTGCAGCTCTTGACAAGAAAGGAAGTATCAAGAGAGATGTGGTGACAGTGTAGTTTTTACCTTCAATCAAAAGTTTATTTTTAAACGGTACCGGTGTTGTACTGTTTTTACTCTCAGGCAGAAATTGGAAGAAGACTTCTGCCTGGAGGTTTGATGATCTTAGCGGTTTGTATCTAAGGTCCATTGCTGTTCTCACACATAACTGAAGAGTATGGAAAGAAAACTTCAGTTGGGGGGACTGCTTTGAGGTATGTTCAGTATATTTTTTCTAGAGAGATGATAAGGTCTAGAAAATGCTGACAGTGCCTGGTATATTTAAGGTAAGCCTGATACAGTGATTTAACAACAACTGGGATCATGCTTGCAAAAAGGGATAATATTCATGTTAATACCTATATTACTTAGTGTAAAACCGTTTGCATGATTTATAAATAAAAACGTTTTTTCTCTGAGGGTGATACATCTTTATTTGGGGCCTAGTTTCCACATGGCTTGTTAGATTACTCCTAGGAGTACTTTTTTAAGGTCTTCTGACTTTGAGTGCATGGTGGGAGGGGCCTATTTTAGTTTTTAGTCTGAGACATCCAGCTTCCCTGAAGGAGTCCTCTGGCTTATAGGACCTCTATAGAGGGTTTTGTTCCTGCAAAAATCGTTTTTAAGGGCAGGTAGGAGCCACAGCAGAGCTGTGGCAGTGTGTTTGACTGTTAAACAGGTTTAATGTTTTTCTAATTCGTTTTTGGGCCTGAAGGGTTAATCATCCATTTGCAAGTGGGTGCAATGCTGCTTTAGTCCCTTATACACACTGTAAAAATTTTGTAGAGTTTACTAATTTGTTTCACGATTTTGCAGTTTATGTGGTAGTTTTTTTCTCTTAAAGGCACAGTACCGTTTTTTATTGCTTTTTTCACATTTATTAAAGTGTTTTCCAAGCTTGCTGGTCTCATTACTAGTCTGTTAAACATGTCTGACATAGAGGAAATTCCTTGTTCATTATGTTTAGAAGCCATTGTGGAACCCCCTCTTAGAATGTGTAATAAATGCACTGACCTTTCTATAAGTTATAAAGACCATATTATGGCTTTTAAAGATTTATCACCTAAAGTTTCTGGGACTGACAAAAGGGAGGTTATGCCATCTAGCTCTCCCCACGTATAACTCCCGCTCAAGGGACGCCAAGTACATCTAGCGCGTCCAATGGGTTTACTTTACAAGACATGGCGGCAGTTATGAATCATACCCTCACAGAGGTGTTGTCCAAACTGCCAGGGTTACAAGGAAAGCGAGACAGTTCTGGGGCTAGAACAAATAAAGAGCTCTCTGACGCTTTAGTAGCTATGTCTGATATACCCTCACAATGTGCAGAAGTTGAAGCAAGAGAGCTTCTATCTGTGGTTGACTTCTCTGATTCAGGGAAGGCGTTACTTCAGTCTGACTCTGAAATGACAGCATTTAAATTTAAGCTTGAACACCTCCGCGTGTTGCTCAGGGAGGTTTTAGCGACTCTGGATGACTGTGACACCATTGTAGTCCCAGAGAAATTGTGTAAAATGGACAAATACTTTGTAGTGCCTGTTTATACTGATGTTTTTCCAATCCCTAAGAGGTTTTCAGAAATTATTACTAAGGAATGGGATAGACCAGGTGTGCCGTTCTCTCCCCCTCCTGCTTTTAAGAAAATGTTTCCTATAGATGCCGCTACACGGGACTTGTGGCAGACGGTCCCTAAGGTGGAGGGAGCAGTCTCTACCCTAGCTAAGCGTACAACTATTCCTGTCGAGGACAGTTGTGCTTTCCTAGATCCTATGGATAAGAAATTAGAGGGTTTCCTTAAGAAAATCTTTATACAACAAAGTTTTATTCTCCAGCCTCTTGCATGCATTGCCCCAGTCACTGCTGCAGCGGCTTTCTGGTTCGAGTCTCTGGAGGAGGCTTTACAGGTAGAGACCCCGTTGGATGATATCCTTGACAGGCTTAAAGCTCTTAAGTTAGCCAATTCATTTATTTCTGACGCCGTTTTTCATTTAACCAAGCTAACGGCTAAAAATTCAGGTTTTGCCATTCAGGCACATAGGGCGCTATGGCTTAAATCCTGGTCAGCTGATGTCACTTCAAAGTCTAAACTTCTCAAGATCCCCTTCAAAGGGCAGACCCTATTTGGGCCTGGACTGAAGGAGATCATTTCTGATATTACTGGAGGAAAAGGCCACACCCTTCCCCAGGATAGGTCCAACAAGTTAAGGACCAAACAGACTAATTTTCGTTCCTTTCGAAACTTCAAGAGGGGCGCAGCTTCATCTTCCTCTTCTACAAAACAAGAGGGAAATTTTGCCCAGTCCAAGCCAGTCTGGAGACCTAACCAGGCTTGGAACAAGGGGAAACAGGCCAAAAAGCCTGCTGCTGCCTCTAAGGCAGCATGAAGGAGTAGCCCCCGATCCGGGACCGGATCTAGTGGGGGGCAGACTTTCTCTCTTCGCCCAGGCTTGGGCAAGAGACGTCCAGGATCCCTGGGCTCTGGAGATTGTTTCCCATGGATATCTTCTGGATTTCAAAGCTTCATCTCCAAAGGGGAGATTTCATCTCTTACAATTATCTGCAAACCAGATAAAGAGAGAGGCATTCTTACATTGCGTTCAAGACCTACTAGTTATGGGAGTGATCCACCCAGCTCCAAAGGAGGAACAGGGGCAGGGCTTCTATTCAAATCTGTTTATAGTTCCCAAGAAAGAGGGAACTTTCAGACCAATTTTGGATCTCAAGATCCTAAACAAATTTCTCAGGGTCCCATCCTTTAAGATGGAGACTATTCGAACCATCCTACCTATGATCCAGGAGGGTCAATATATGACTACCATGGATTTAAAGGATGTTTATCTACATATTCCGATACACAGGGGATCATCATCAGTTTCTCAGGTTCGCCTTCCTAGACAGGCATTACCAGTTTGTGGCTCTTCCCTTCAGGTTAGCCACGGCACCAAGAATCTTTACTAAGGTTCTAGGGTCCCTTCTGGCAGTTCTAAGACCGCGGGGTATAGCAGTAGCCCCTTACCTAGACGACATCCTGATACAGGCGTCAACTTTTCAAATCGCCAGGTCCCATACGGACATTGTTCTGGCATTCCTAAGGTCTCACGGGTGGAAGGTGAATGAAGGAAAGAGTTCTCTCTCACCTCTCACAAGAGTTTCCTTCCTAGGAACTCTGATAGATTCAGTAGAAATGAAGATTTATCTGACAGAGGTCAAGTTGTCAAAACTTCTAAATCCCTGCCGTGCTCTTTATTCCATTTCTCGTCCGTCAGTGGCTCAATGTATGGAGGTAATCGGATTAATGGTAGCGGCAATGGACATAGTTCCGTTTGCCCGCCTACATCTCAGACCACTGCAACTTTGCATGCTCAATCAGTGGAATGGGGATTACACAGATTTGTCCCCTCTACTAAATCTGGATCAAGAGACCATGGATTCTCTTCTCTGGTGGCTATCTCGGGTCCATCTGTCCAAGGGAATGAGTTTCCGCAGGCCAGAATGGACTATAATAACGACAGATGCCAGCCTTCTGGGCTGGGGTGCAGTCTGGAACTCCCTGAAGGCTCAGGGTTCGTGGACTCAGGAGGAGGCTCTCCTTCCGATAAACATTCTGGAACTAAGAGCGATATTCAATGCTCTTCAGGCTTGGCCTCAGTTAGCTGCGGTCAGGTTCATCAGATTTCAGTCGGACAACATCACGACTGTAGCCTATATCAACCATCAGGGGGGAACAAGGAGCCCCCTGGCAATGTTGGAGGTTTCAAAGATAATTCTATGGGCAGAGGTTCACTCTTGCCATCTCTCAGCTATCCATATCCCAGGAGTAGAGAACTGGGAGGCAGATTTTCTAAGTCGGCAGACTTTTCATCCGGGGGAGTGGGAGCTCCATCCGGAGGTATTTGCCCAGTTGATCCAACTTTGGGGCAAACCAGAACTGGATCTCATGGTGTCTCGTCAGAATGCCAAGCTTCCTTGTTACGGGTTCAGGTCCAGTGATCCCAAGGCAGCACTGATAGATGCTCTAGCAGCGCCCTGGTCCTTCAGCCTGGCTTATGTGTTTCCACCGTTTACTCTGCTCCCTCATCTGATTGCCAAGATCAAGCAGGAGAGAGATTCGGTGATCTTGATAGCCCCTGTGTAGGGGGCAGATTACGATTTTTCAAAGAAATTTGGATCAATTCAATTCACAATCTTTGTATTCAAAACATTGTTTCAGAAGGGTACAGAATTGGCTTCAAAATAAGGCCTCCTGCAAAGAGATTTTTTCTTTCCCGTGTCCCAGTAAATCCAGCGAAGGCTCATGCATTTCTGAAATGTGTTTCAGATCTAGAGTTGGCTGGAGTAATTATGCCAGTTACAGTTCTGGAACAGGGGCTGGGGTTTTATTCAAATCTCTTCATTGTACCAAAGAAGGAGAATTCCTTCAGACCAGTTCTGGATCTAAAAATATTTAATCGTTATGTAAGGATACCAACATTCAAAATGGTAACTATAAGGACTATCCTGCCTTTTGTTCAGCAAGGGCATTATATGTCCACAATAGATTTACAGGATGCATATCTGCATATTCCGATTCATCCAGATCACTATCAGTTTCTGAGATTCTCTTTTCTAGACAAGCATTACCAGTTTGTGGCTCTGCCGTTTGGCCTAGCAACAGCTCCAAGAATTTTTACAAAGGTTCTCGGTGCCCTTCTGTCTGTAATCATAGAACAGGGTATTGTGGTATTTCCTTATTTGGACGATATCTTGGTACTTGCTCAGTCTTCACATTTAGCAGAATCTCATACGAATCGACTTGTGTTGTTTCTTCAAGATCATGGTTGGAGGATCAATTTACCAAAAAGTTAATTGATTCCTCAGACAAGGGTAACCTTTTTAGGTTTCCAGATAGATTCAGCGTCCATGACTCTGTCTCTGACAGACAAGAGACGTCTAAAATTGATCGAAACCTTCAATCACAATCATTCCCTTCGGTAGCCTTATGCATGGAAATTTTAGGTCTTATGACTGCTGCATAGGACGCGATCCCCTTTGCTCGTTTTTTCCATGCGACCTCTTCAGCTCTGTATGCGGAACCAGTGGTGCAGGGATTACACAAAGATATCTCAATTAATATCTTTAAAACCGATTGTACGACACTCTCTGACGTGGTGGACAGATCACAATTGTTTAGTTCAGGGGGCTTCTTTTGTTCTTCCGACCTGGACTGTAATTTCAACAGATGCAAGTCTGACAGGTTGGGGAGCTGTTTGGGGGTCTCTGACAGCACAAGGGGTTTGGGAATCTCAGGAGGTGAGATTACCAATCAATATTTTGGAACTCCGTGCAATTTTCAGAGTTCTTCAGTCATGGCCTCTTCTAAAGAGAGAATCGTTCATTTGTTTTCAGACAGACAATGTCACAACTGTGGCATACATCAATCATCAAGGAGGGACTCACAGTCCTCTGGCTATGAAAGAAGTATCTCGAATACTGGTATGGGCGGAATCCAGCTCCTGTCTAGTTTCTGCGGTTCATATCCCAGGTATAGACAATTGGGAAGCGGATTATCTCAGTCGCCAAACGTTGCATTCGGGCGAATGGTCTCTTCACCCAGAGGTATTTCTTCAGATTGTTCAAATGTGGGGACTTACAGAAATAGATCTGATGGCTTCCCATCTAAACAAGAAACTTCCCAGGTATCTGTCCAGATCCAGGGATCTTCAGGCGGAAGCAGTGGATGCATTGTCACTTCCTTGGAAGTATCATCCTGCCTATATCTTTCCGCCTCTAGTTCTTCTTCCAAGAGTAATCTCCAAGATTCTGAAGGAATGCTCGTTTGTTCTGCTGATGGCTCCAGCATGGCCTCACAGGTTTTGGTATGCGGATCTTGTCCGGATGGCTACTTGCCAACCGTGGACTCTTCCGTTAAGACCAGACCTTCTATCGCAAGGTCCTTTTTTCCATCAGGATCTCAAATCCTTAAATTTGAAGGTATGGAGATTGAAAGCTTGATTCTCAGTCATAGAGGTTTCTCTGACTCTGTGATTAATACTATGTTACAGGCTCGTAAATCTGTATCTAGGAAGATATATTATAGAGTCTGGAAGACTTACATTTCTTGGTGTCTTTCTCATCATTTTTCCTGGCATTCTTTTAGAATTCCGAGAATTTTACAGTTTCTTCAGGATGGTTTGGATAAAGGTTTGTCTGCAAGTTCCTTGAAAGGACAAATCTCTGCTCTTTCTGTTCTTTTTCACAGAAAGATTGCTAATCTTCCTGATATTCATTGTTTTGTACAAGCTTTGGTTCGTATAAAACCTGTCATTAAGTCAATTTCTCCTCCTTGGAGTTTGAATTTGGTTCTGGGGGCTCTTCAAGCTCCTCCGTTTGAACCTATGCATTCATTGGACATTAAATTACTTTCTTGGAAAGTTTTGCTTCTTTTGGCCATCTCTTCTGCCAGAAGAGTTTCTGAATTATCTGCTCTTTCTTGTGAGTCCCCTTTTCTGATTTTTCATCAGGATAAGGCGGTGTTGCGAACTTCTTTTAAATTTTTGCCTAAGGTTGTGAATTCTAACAACATTAGTAGAGAAATTGTGGTTCCTTCATTATGTCCTAATCTTAAGAATTCTAAGGAGAAATCATTGCATTCTTTGGATGTAGTTAGAGCTTTGAAATATTATGTTGAGGCTACTAAGACTTTCCGAAAGACTTCTAGTCTATTTGTTATCTTTTCCGGTTCTAGGAAAGGTCAGAAGGCCTCTGCCATTTCTTTGGCATCTTGGTTGAAATCTTTAATTCATCATGCTTATGTCGAGTCGGGTAAAACTCCGCCTCAAAGGATTACAGCTTATTCTACTAGGTCAGTTTCTACTTCCTGGGCGTTTAGGAATGAAGCTTCGGTTGATCAGATTTGCAAAGCAGCAACTTGGTCTTCTTTGCATACTTTTACTAAATTCTACCATTTTGATGTGTTTTTCTTCTTCTGAAGCGGTCTTTGGTAGAAAAGTACTTCAGGCAGCCGTTTCAGTTTGATTCTTCTGCTTATAATTTCAGTTTTTTTCATTATAAGATTTAAACTTTATTTTGGGTGTGGATTGTTTTCAGCGGAATTGGCTGTCTTTATTTTATCCCTCCCTCTCTAGTGACTCTTGCGTGGAAGATCCACATCTTGGGTAGTCATTATCCCATACGTCACAAAATCATGGACTCTTGCTAATTACATGAAAGAAAACATAATTTATGTAAGAACTTACCTGATAAATTCATTTCTTTCATATTAGCAAGAGTCCATGAGGCCCACCCTTTTTGTGGTGGTTATGATTTTTTTTTGTATAAAGCACAATTATTCCAATTCCTTATTTTTTATGCTTTCGCACTTTTTTCTTATCACCCCACTTCTTGGCTATGCGTTAAACTGATTTGTGGGTGTGGTGAGGGGTGTATTTATAGGCATTTTCAGGTTTGGGAAACTTTGCCCCTCCTGGTAGGAATGTATATCACTAGCTCATGGACTCTTGCTAATATGAAAGAAATGAATTTATCAGGTAAGTTCTTACATAAATTATGTTTTTGAGCAGACAGACGTTTCATCTGGGGGAATGGGAACTCCATCTGGAGGTCTTTGCCACCCTGATTCTCAGAGGGGGCAGACCGGAGCTGGATCTTATGGCATCTCGTCAGAATGCTAAGCTCCCAAGATACGGATCCAGGTCCAGGGATCCTCAGGCTGAGCTGATACATGCCTTGGCAGTGCCTTGGTCGTTCAACCTAGCTTATGTGTTTCCACCGTTTGCTCTCCTTCCCCGGGTGATTGCTCGGATCAAACAGGAGAGGGCTTTGGTGATTCTCATTGCTCCTGCATGGCCTCGCAGGACTTGGTATGCCGATCTGGTGGACATGTCGTCTCTGCCACCGTGGAAGCTTCCATTGAGGCAAAACCTTCTCATTCAGGGACCCTTCCATCATCCGAATCTAGTTTCTCTGCAACCGACTGCTTGGAGATTGAACGCTTGATTTTATCTAAGCGAGGGTTCTCTGATTCGGTCATTGATACCTTGATCCAGGCACGTAAGCCTGTTACTAGAAAGATTTACCATAAGATATGGCGTAAATATCTTTATTGGTGCGAATCCAAGGGCTACTCATGGAGTAAGATTAGGATTCCTAGGATTTTATCTTTTCTCCAAGAAGGATTGGAGAAAGGGTTATCAGCAAGTTCCTTAAAGGGACAGATCTCTGCTTTATCTATTTTGCTACACAAACGTCTGGCAGATATTCCAGATGTTCAATCTTTTTGTCAGGCTCTGACTAGAATCAGGCCTGTGTTTAGACCTATTGCTCCTCCTTGGAGTTTGAATTTAGTTCTTAAGGTTCTTCAAGGGGTTCCATTTGAACCTATGCATTCCATAGATATTAAATTGTTATCTTGGAAAGTTTTATTTTTGGTTGCTATTTCTTCTGCTCACAGAGTTTCTGAGCATTCAGCATTACAATGTGATTCTCCTTACCTTATTTTTCATTCCGATAAGGTAGTGTTACGTACCAAACCTGGTTTTCTTCCTAAGGTTGTTTCCAACAAAAATATTAATCAGGAAATTATTGTTCCTTCATTGTGTCCTAATCCTCCTCCTAAGAAGGAGCGTCTGTTACATAACTTGGACGTGGTCCGTGCCCTGAAGTTTTACTTGCAGGCGACTAAAGAATTTTGTCAATCATCTTCATTATTTGTTGTTTTTTCTGGAAAACGTAGGGGCCAGAAAGCTACGGCTACCTCTTTCTTTTTGGCTGAAGAGTATCATCCATTTTGCATATGAGACTGCTGGACAGCAGCCTCCGGAAAGAATTACGGCTCATTCTACTAGGGCTGTGGCTTCCTCATGGGCATTCAAAAATGATGCTTCTGTTGAACAGATTTGCAAGGCTGCAACTTGGTCGTCTCTTCACACTTTTTCCAAATTTTACAAATGACACTTTTGCCTCGTCCGAGGCTGTTTTTGGGAGAAAGGTTCTTCAAGCAGTGGTGCCTTCCGTTTAGGTTTCTGTCTTGTCCCTCCCTTTCATCCGTGTCCTATAGCTTTGGTATTGTATCCCATAAGTAAGGATTAAATCCGTGGACTCGTCCTATCTTGTAAAAGAAAAGGAAAATCATGCTTACCTGATAAATTTATTTCTTTTATGATATGACGAGTCCACGGCCCACCCTGTCATTTTCTAAGACAGGTCTTTATTTTTGTTAAACTTCAGTCACCTCTGCACCTTGGCTTTTCCTTTCTCTTCCTAACTTCAGTCGAACGACTGGAGTGGGAGGGAAGGGAGGAGCTATATATATACAGCTCTGCTGTGGTGCTCTTTGCCTCCTCCTGCTGACCAGGAGGCAATATCCCATAAGTAAGGATGAAATCCGTGGACTCGTCATATCGTAAAAGAAATACATTTATCAGGTAAGCATAAATTTCCTTTTTTACTTCCCTGAGGCCATCTTTAATCATCTTCCCCACTTGGGTGATAAGGGATGCAAAGTCTGCCTTAGTAGGGAGATTGTCAATGTCTGCTCTTGTGAGTGGTTTGCTTGCTGATAGCCCTGGGTCAGAGGTTTCTGTGTCTGACTGCATAGTGTTTGTTTCTTGAGTGTTGAGTATGGCAGTATCAGGTGTTTCAAGAACTTTGAAAAAATTGTTAAGTTTAACTGCTGTTGTTGCTTGACTCTTTACAGGTTTATCTTGTTTACTCTGCCTTCTGGAAGCCATTGCAGTGTTTATCTGGGTGGGATTGAGCTTACACACTTTAAAGCCTGCGCTTGCAAGTATATCTAATCTTCTTAAAGACTCATTTTGTTGCCGTGTTGGATTCCTGCCTGTGTCTTTGCATCTGCATTTGTATGCCAGCTGTTGGTTAGAATTTGCAGGTGTATGTAGCGCTGTTCTGTGTCTTTAATTTCCGTTAAAGGCAGTTCATCTTATACGTGGACCATACAGTGTTCAAGTTTAATGTGCAACGCAGCCCTAATTATCACATTGCATCAAACTGCAGCAAGTTTAGAGAAATAGTTTCAATCGGGCCTGCGTTTACTTAGGTTTGCTCCCAGTTTGTTTATTTGCATCAAGGTGTGTATGAGCACTGTAATAGCAGTCTTGGGTCAGTATATTGGTTGAATGTTCATTTAAGCCTTGCGTGTTACCTCTACTGATTATTTATTCACTCTGTTAGAAGTATAGTAGATTCATTTGTAGCATGCGTCACTAGGTCTGGCCTAGCCCGGCAACTCTGTTGTTCACCTCGCCGCTTATATCTTTGCCATCTGTTGGTCTGGGTGCACCGGAGTCACATCTATGTGATTCTTGTGGGATCCGGATTTGTATTCTCCGGTATGCGGTCTGTTTGCACTGGATGTGTCGCCATTATTTTAGCAGGAAGTGCTCGTAGTTACGGAGCTTCAATTTTTTGCAGCCATACTGGGCTATTGCTGGCTCCACCCCCCCTCTGCTCTTTCTGTTTTATTTCACAGAAAGATTGCTAAACATCCTGATATTCATTGTTTTGTACAGGCTTTGGTTCGTATCAAGCCTATCATTAAATCAATCTGTCCTCCATGGAGTCTTAATTTGGTTTTGAAGGCTTTACAGGCTCCTTCTTTTGAGCCTATGCATTCTTTGGACATTAAACTACTTTCTTGGAAAGTGTTGTTCCTTTTGGCCATCTCTTCTGCTAGAAGAGTTTCTGAATTATCTGCTCTTTCTTGTGAATTTCCTTTTCTGATTTTTCATCAGGATAAGGCGGTTTTGCGGACTTCATTTAAATGTTAACAACATTAATAGAGAAATTGTTGTTCCTTCCTTGTGTCCTAATCCCGAGAATTCTTTGGAGAGATCCTTACATTCTTTGGATGTGGTAAGAGCTTTGAAATATTATGTTGAAGCTACTACAGATTTCAGGAAGGCTTCTAGTCTATTTGTTATATTTTCTGGTTCTAGGAAAGGTCAGAAGGCTTCTGCTGTTTCCTTGGCTTTGTGGTTAAAGCTTTTGATTCATCAAGCTTATTAGGAGTCAGGTCAAGCCCCGCTTCAGAGAATTACAGCTCATTCTACTAGATCAATCTCCACTTCATGGGCTTTTAAGAATGAAGCTTCAGTTGATCAGATTTGCAAAGCAGCAACTTGGTGGTCTTTGCAAAATTCTACCGTTTTGATGTATTTGCTTCTTCAGAAGCAGTTTTTGGTAGAAAAGTTCTTCAGGCAGTTGTTTCAGTTTGATTCTTCTGCTTATGTTTTAAGTTTTTCTTTTCATTTATGAGAATAAACTTATATTTTGGGTTGTGGATTAATTTTTTTCATTGGAAAATGGTTGTTTTTATTTTATACCTCCCTCTCTAGTGACTCTTGCGTGGAGTTCCACATCTTGGGTATTGCTATCCCATACGTCACTAGCTCATGGACTCTTGCCAATTACATGAAAGAAAACATAATTTATGTAAGAACTTACCTGATAAATTCATTTATTTCATATTCCAAGAGTCCAAGAAGCCTACCCTTTTTATGATGGTTATGATTTTTTTTGTATAAAGCACAATTATTTCCAAATTCCTTTGTTGATGCTTTTTACTCCTTTCTTTATCACCCCACTACTTGGCTATTCTTTAAACTGAATTGTGGGTGTGGTGAGGGGTGTATTTATAGGCATTTTGATGTTTGGGAAACTTTGCCCCTCCTGGTAGGATTGTATATCCCATATGTCACTAGCTCATGGACTCTTGCCAATATGAAAGAAATTAATTTATCAGGTAAGTTCTTACATAAATTGTTTATTAGTATTCATCAGGTTATTATGTTGAGACAAACTGTCCTTGTTACTCCAATCGTTGGTGAAAGAGGAACTTTTCAGCTGTAGGTCAGTATTGCTTGTAGAGTCTGATAATTCATCCTCTGAATCTTCCCTTGAGGTAGGGGGGTATTAAAAATGTTTGGGGTAGGAAGCCCTTTTATTATTCTTCTGGTGGTTTGTGGAATCTCAGGGTGGAGAACTGTACCCCAGGTAGGAGATAAAAGGTGTGAGATGAAAGGGTGTGGAGCTTGGATTTTGTTTTGAAAATTGTACCAAGAGGTTGGCAATAAAGGGGGGGCCCCTAAAGCTGTTAGCGCATGTTTACGGCAATGTGTAAGAGTGTCTGCAGCAGGCTGCAGAAGAGGGATCAGCGTATCAGAGCAGGTGTTTTGTTTCTGCAATTCCCTTTCTCAGCTATCCAGTATCAGTGAGTTTAGTGGAGAAAGACTGGTGTCTCCCCTCCGGGAAGATGGCCACAGGTCATTCATGGAAAAAGGTTGGTGGGATATGACCCACCCAGAGAGACTGAGTGAGAAAGGAGGGAGGGAAGGACACTAAACTCTGCTAGAGTATACGTCCAACCTCCAGATGTAGTTAGACCAGGGCCCAGAGTCTTCTCTGCTGAGAGTATATCTTAGTTAGATCCAGTCCCCTACATGGCCAGTGCCAAGGTGTGGTGGAGAGTGATCTTTTATTTGTGACAGATGCAGCAACTGACCCAAGGTATCTGCCAGACACCTTTAACAGAATAAGGGAACATTTCAAACAGCATACCAAAAATCTTAGGGTATGTAGCGAGATGCCATGTTTTAATGTGTGCAGACAGATAACCACATTAATTTACTGCTTGTATGGTTTCACTCTTCTGTGTTGCAGGGCAAGGATAGGTGAAAAAGAGACCCCCAAATCATTAAACTATTTGGCCAGTCCAAGCAGTCAGGGTATTATACTCTCCCTTTAGATAGGATAGGTGGAGTTCCCTGGCTAGATTGCCAGTAGCTCTCTAAGGATAATCACTGTCTAGTCTCTCCCAAAGCCTGCTCTATGAAGCAAGGCAAGATAGCAGTTTCATGCCACTGCAGAGAGGGAGAAGCCCCAGACCCCTAACAGGACACCCATCTCACTCTGATGTTCTCCTCAGAGCAGCCTTCCTCTGGCCTCTATTGAATAGAGTCTTATCTCCATATTCAGACAGACATTGTCACAGCTATGGCTTATGTCAATTATCAAGGGGGACTCATAGTTCCTTAACCATGAGGGAAGTATTGCAAATTCTTTCTTGGGCAGAAAACAATTGTCAAATCTCTGCTGTTCATATTCCTGGAGTCGCAGTCCTTGCATATGGTCTTTTCATCTGGATGTGTTCAGTCAGATGGTAGATCTTTGGGGTTTCCTAGAGATTGACCTAATTTATTTCATGTAATTGGCAAGAGTCCATGAGCTAGTGACGTATGGGATATACAATCCTACCAGGAGGGGCAAAGTTTCCCAAACCTCAAAATGCCTATAAATACACCCCTCACCACACCCACAATTCAGTTTTACAAACTTTGCCTCCTATGGAGGTGGTGAAGTAAGTTTGTGCTAGATTTCTACATTGATATGCGCTTCTCAGCATTTCTTGAAGCCCGGTTCCTCTCAGAGTACAGTGAATGTCAGAGGGATGTGAAGGGAGTATATCACCTATTGAATAAATGGTCATCCTAACGGGGATCTATTTCATAGGTTCTCTGTTATCGGTCTTAGAGATTCATCTCCTACCTCCCTTTTCAGATCGATGATATACTCTTATATACCATTACCTCTACTGATTCTCGTTTCAGTACTGGTTTGGCTATCTGCTATATGTGGATGGGTGTCTTTTGGTAAGTATGTTTCTTTTACTTAAGACACTCTTAGCTATGGTTGTATTGTACTTATATTTGCCATAATTCAGGTTTCAGTATATTTCCTTTTCTTGCAGACTGTCAGTTTCATATCTGGGAAATGCATTTTTAAGGAAAAAAAATTCTTACCTGGGGTTTAGTCTTTTTCAAATTGACTCTTTTAAATTGCGGGCTGTATTAGGCTCGCGAGGGCGCAAAATGGCAAAATTTATTGCATCATTCTTGGCGCGAGATTTTTTTGGCGCAAAAGTTACGTTCGTGATGCAAATTCGTCATTTCCGGCGTCTTAGTTGGCGCTGAGTCTTTCACGAGGTTGCGTCATCTATGACGTAAGTGTTTCGTTTCCGGACGTCTTTTGCGCCAAAAAATATTTTTCTGTTTGTTGTGCGTCATACTTGGCGCCAAATATTTTCATTATTTTAAGACCCCATTCCTTTTGCCTCTGGTCTTTTTTTCTATGTCAGAAGGCTATGCTGTTTGCATTTTTTACCCCATTCCTGAAAATGTCATATAAGGAAATTGATATTTCTCTTGTCAGGTGCATCCAGTCCACGGATTCATCCATTGCTTGTGGGATATTCTCCTTCCCAACAGGAAGCTGCAAGAGGATCACCCACAGCAGAGCTGTCTATATAGCTCCTCCCCTAACTGCCACCTCCCAGTCATTCTCTTGCAGCTCTTGCAGAGATGTGGTGCATTAATGTAGTTTATCTTCAATCAAAAGTTTGTTATTTTCAAATGGTACCGGAGTTGTACTATTTTAACCTCAGGCAGAAAGTTGAAGAGTCTGCCTGTGGCCTTTGATGATCTTAGCAGGTTGTAACTAAGATCCATTGCTGTTCTCACACATAACTGAAGAGATGGGTAACTTCAGCTGGGGGAATAGTGTGCAGGGTCTCCTGCTCTGAGGTATGTGCAGTTTTACATTTTTCTAGAGAAATTATATGCTAGAAAATGCTGACACTACTGGATTTATTTAAGGTAAGCCTGATTACAGTGATTTAATAACGACTGGTATCATGCTTGCTGTAAAGGGTAATATTTTTATTATTTACTCACATTACTGAATAGTTATAACGTTTGCTTGAAGGTGTATGAACGTTTATTACATATTGGTGATAAAACTTTATTTTGGGGCTCAGTTTTTTCCACATGGCTGACTAGATTTTGCCTAGTGGTAGTTTTTTAAGGCCCTCTCACTGTGAGTACAGGTTGGGAGGGGCCTATTTCCGTGCCTAAATTGCGCATTCGTTTTTGCCGTTTGAGACATCCAGCTTCCCTGAAGGAGTCCCCTGAACATTTAGGACCTCTCTAAAGGGTTTTTGTGCCTTCCAAAGTCTTCGTATGGGCAGGTAGGGCCACAGTAGAGCTGTGGCAGTTTGGTGTGACTGTTTAAAAACGTTTATTGTTTTTTTTTATCCGGTTTTGAAACTAAGGGGTTAATCATCCATTTGCAAGTGGGTGCAATGATATTTTAGCCTATTATACACACTGTAAAAATTTCATAAGATTTACTGCTTTTTTCACTGTTTTGCAGTTTCTGTGATTGTTTTTTTCTCTTAAAGGCACAGTACCGTTTTTTTTTTTTTTGCTTGTTCACAGTTATTAAAGTGCTTTCTAAGCTTGCTGGTCTCATTACTAGTCTGTTTAAACATGTCTGACATAGAGGAAACTCATTGTTCATTATGTTTAGAAACCATTGTGGAACCCCCTCTTAGAATGTGTACCAAATGCACTGATTTTACTATAGATTACAAAGACCATATTCTGGCTTTAAAAAAATTTATCACCAGAAGAAATTGACAAGGAGGAAGTTATGCCGTCTAACTCTCCCCACGTGTCAGATCCTATTAATCCCGCTCAGGGGACGCCTAGTACATCTAGCGCGCCCATTGCGTATACCTTGCAAGATATGGCGGCAGTTATGAATCATACCCTTACAGAGGTATTATCTAAACTGCCAGGATTGCAAGGAAAGCGAGACAACTCTGGGACTAGAATAAATACAGAGCTCTCTGACGTTTTAGTAGCTATGTCTGATACACCCTCACATTATACTGAAGCAGGGGAGCTTCAATCTGTGGGTGAATTTTCTGATTCAGGGAAGATACTTCAATCTGATTCTGATATGTCTACATTTAAATTTAAGCTTGAACACCTACGCGTATTGCTTAGGGAGGTTTTAGCAACTCTGGACGACTGTGACACTATTGTAGTCCCAGAGAAATTATGTAGATTGGATAAATTCTATGCAGTACCTACTTACACTGATGTTTTTCCAATCCCTAAAAGGTTTTCTGAAATTATTACTAAGGAATGGGATAGACCAGGTGTACAGTTCTCTCCCCCCTCCTGTTTTTAAAAAGATGTTTCCTTTTCCTCTATTAGGGCCTGGACTGAAGGAGATCATTTCTGACATCACTGGAGGAAAAGGTCACGCCCTTCCTCAAGACAGGTCCAACAAATTAAGGACCAAACAGTAGTTTTCGGCCCTTTCGAAACTTCAAGAGTGGCGCAGCTTCAACTTCCTCTAACACAAAACAAGAGGGAACCCAGTCTAAGCCGGTCTGGAGACCTAACCAGGCTTGGAACAAGGGGAAACAGGCCAAAAAAGCCTGCTGCTGCCTCTAAGACAGCATGAAGGAGCAGCCCCCGATCCGGAAACGGATCTAGTAGGGGGCAGACTCTCTCTCTTTGCCCAGGCTTGGGCAAGATATGCGCAGGATCCCTGGGCATTGGAAATTGTGTCCAAGGCTTATCTTCTGGAATTCAAAACCTCTCCCCCAAAAGGGAGATTTCATCTCTCACTTTTATCTGCAAACCAGATAGAGAGAGGCATTCTTACATTGTGTTCAAGACCTTCTAATTATGGGAGTGATCCACCCAGTTCCACAGGAGGAACAGGGTCAGGGCTTCTATTCAAATCTGTTTGTAGTTCCCAAGAAAGAGGGAACATTCAGACCAATCTTAGATCTCAAGATCTTAAACAAATTTCTCAGAGTTCCATCCTTCAAGATGGAGACTATTCGAACCATCCTTCCTATGATCCAGGAGGGTCAATATATGACTACCGTAGACCTAAAGGATGCTTATCTTCACATCCCGATACACAAAGATCATCATCGTTTTCTCAGGTTTGCCTTTCTAGACAGGCACTACCAGTTTGTGGCTCTTCCCTTCGGGTTGACCACGGCACCAAGAAGCTTTACAAAGGTTCTAGGGTCCCTCCTAGCGGTCCTAAGGCCGTGGGGTATAGCAGTAGCCCCTTACTTAGACGACATTCTGATACAGGCGTCGACTTTTCAAGTTGCCAGGTCCCACACAGACATTGTTCTGGCATTTCTGAGGTCCCATGGGTGGAAGGTGAACGAAGAAAAGAGCTCTCTATCACCTCTAACAAAAGTTTCATTCCTAGAGATTCGGTAGAAATGAAGATTTACCTAACGAAGGCCAGATTGTCAAAACTTCTAGACTCTTGCCGTGTTCTTTATTCCACTTCTCGTCCTTCAGTGGCTTAGTGTATGGAAATAATCGGTTTAATGGTAGCGGCAATGGACATAGTACCATTTGCCCGCCTACATCTTAGACCGCTGCAACTTTGCTTGCTCAGTCAGTGGAATGGGGATTCACAGATTTGTCCCCTCTACTAAATCTGGATCAAGAAACCAGGGATTCTCTTCTCTGGTGGCTATCTCAGGTCCATCTGTCCAAGGGGATGAGCTTCCGCAGGCCAGATTGGACTATAGTAACGACAGATGCCAGCCTTCTGGGCTGGGGTGCAGTCTGGAACTCCCTGAAGGCTCAGGGCTCATGGACTCAGGAGGAGGCTCTCCTTCCAATAAACATTCAGCAATTAAGAGCGATATTCAATGCTCTTCAGGCTTGGCCTCAGCTAGCTGCGGTCAGGTTCATCAGGTTCTATCCATATCCCAGGAGTAGAGAACTGGGAGGCGGATTTTCTAAGTCGGCAGACTTTTTATCCGGGGGAGTGGGAGCTCCATCTGGAGGTATTTGCCCAGCTGATTCAACTATGGGGCAAACCAGAACTGGATCTCATGGCGTCTCGTCAGAACACCAAACTTCCTTGTTACGGGTCCAGGTCAAGGGATCCCCAGGCAGCGCTGGTAGATGCTCTAGCAGCGCCGGTAGATGCTCTAGCAGCGCCCTGGTCCTTCAGCCTGGCTTATGTGTTTCCACCATTTCCTCTGCTCCCTCGGCTGATTGCCAAGATAAAGCAGGAGAGAGCTTCAGTGATTTTGATAGCTCCTGCGTGGCCACGCAGGACTTGATACGCAGATCTGGTGGACATGTCATCCTTTCCACCATGGACTCTGCCGCTGAGGCAGGACCTTCTACTTCAAGGCCCCTTCAAACATCCAAATCTAATTTCTCTGCGTCTGACTGCTTGGAGATTGAACGCTTGATTTTATCAAAGCGTGGTTTTTCCGAGTCGGTCATTGATACTTTGATTCAGGCTAGAAAGCCTGTCACCAGGAAAATCTATCATAAGATATGGTGTAAATATCTTCATTGGTGTGAATCCAAGGGTTACTCATGGAGTAAAGTCAGGATTCCCAGGATATTGTCTTTTCTCCAAGAAGGATTGGAGAAGGGATTGTCAGCTAGTTCCTTAAAGGGACAGATTTCTGCTCTGTCTATTCTTTTGCACAAGCGTCTGGCGGATGTTCCAGACGTTCAGGCGTTTTGTCAGGCTTTAGTTAGGATCAAGCCTGTGTTTAAACCTGTTGCTCCGCCATGGAGTTTAAATTTAGTTCTTAAAGTTCTTCAAGGGGTTCCGTTTGAACCTCTGCATTCCATAGATATCAAGCTTTTATCTTGGAAAGTTCTGTTTTTGGTAGCCATCTCTTCGGCTCGAAGAGTTTCAGAGTTATCTGCCTTGCAGTGTGATTCCCCTTATCTGATCTTCCATGCAGATAAGGTAGTGTTGCGTACCAAACCTGGGTTTCTTCCTTAGGTGGTATCTAATAAAAATATCAATCAGGAGATTGTTGTTCTGTCACTGTGTCCTAATCCTTCTTCAAAGAAGGAACGTCTATTACACAATCTTGACGTGGTTCGTGCTTTAAAGTTTTATTTACAAGCTACTAAAGATTTTCGTCAAACATCTGCATTGTTTGTTGTCTACTCTGGACAGAGGAAAGGCCAAAAGGCTTCGGCAGCTTCTCTTTCCTTTTGGTTAAGAAGTATAATCCGCTTAGCTTATGAGACTGCTGGCCAGCAGCCTCCTGTAAGAATTACAGCTCATTCCACTAGAGCAGTGGCTTCCACATGGGCTTTTAAAAATGAGGCTTCTGTTGAACAGATTTGTAAGGCGGCGACTTGGTCTTCGCTTCATACTTTTTCTAAATTCTACAAATTTGATACTTTTGCTTCTTCGGAGGCTATTTTTGGGAGAAAGGTCTTACAGGCAGTGGTGCCTTCCGTTTAAGCGCCTGCCTTGTCCCTCCCTTCATCCGTGTCCTATAGCTTTGGTATTGGTATCCCACAAGTAATGGATGAATCCGTGGACTGGATACACCTTACAAGAGAAAACAAAATTTATGCTTACCTGATAAATTTATTTCTCTTGTGGGGTATCCAGTCCACGGCCCGCCCTGTCATTTTAAGGCAGGTGTTTTTTAATTTTTAAACTACAGTCACCACTGCACCCTATAGTTTCTCCCTTCTCTTACTTGTCTTCGGTCGAATGACTGGGAGGTGGCAATTAGGGGAGGAGCTATATAGACAGCTCTGCTGTGGGTGATCCTCTTGCAGCTTCCTGTTGGGAAGGAGAATATCCCACAAGTAATGGATGAATCCATGGACTGGATACACCACAAGAGAAATAAATTTATCAGGTAAGCATAAATTTTGTTTTTGCTTTATATGTTGTTTTTTCTCTTACATTTGCAAGATGTCTCAAATCTGTTCCTGTATCAGAAAACACTGTTGGATTCCTGCTGACTGATATCAGTCCTACCAAAGCTAAGTTAATTTATTTTAAAGTTATGAATTTTTATCTTTAGCTGTGGTTTGTAATAAGTTATCATGATAAACTTTTACATGCAGAGAAAATGTCCATCAGTATTTATGCATTGTCTATTGCTATTCTTTTAACATCTAATTTACAAGATATACCTGGGAATTTATAAGAATATTTTTCTGATTCTATTCAGAAGGCTTTGTCTGCCATCCCGCCTTTTAATAAAATGTAAAAGTCTTTTTTAAACTTCACATTCAGTTGATGAACTTTCAAATGACCGACAACATACTGAATTATCCTTCTCTGATGAGGATCTATCTGATTCAGAAGATCCTTCATCAGATATTGAAACTAACAAATCTACTTTTTTATTTTAAATGGAGTACATTCGTTCTTTGTTGAAAAAGTGTTGATTGTAATTGGATATTGAGGAGACTAGTCCTCTTGATTTTAAGGCTAGTTAACATTTAAATTCTGTTTATTAACCTCCTGTGGTTACTTCAGAGGTTTTTTCCAGTTCCTAATGCTAGGGAATGGAATAGGCCTGGTACTTCTTTTATTCCTTCTTTAAGGTTTTAAAAACTGTATCCTTTGCCAGCAGTTAGTTTGGAGTTTTGGGAAAAGATCCCCAAAATTAATGGGGCTATCTCTACTCTTGCTAAACGTACTACTATTCCTATGGAAAATAGTATTTATTTTCAGGTCCTTTTCTTAGGCCTGCAATTTCTTTGGCTGATGCTGCAGCTGTTTCATATTTTTTGGTTGGAAACTTTAGCACAACAAGTATCGGATTATGATTTGTTTAGCATTGTTAACTTAATTCAACATGCTAATAATTTAATTTGTGATGCAATTTTTTTATATCAAAATTTAGGTTAAATCTATGTTTCTTTCATGTAATTAGCAAGAGTCCATGAGCTAGTGACGTATGGGATATACATTCCTACCAGGAGGGGCAAAGTTTCCCAAACCTCAAAATGCCTATAAATACACCCCTCACCACACCCACAATTCAGTTTTACAAACTTTGCCTCCCATGGAGGTGGTGAAGTAAGTTTGTGCTAGATTCTACGTTGATATGCGCTTCACAGCAGGCTGAAGCCCGGTTTTCCTCTCAGAGTGCAGTGAATGTCAGACGGATGTGAAGAGAGTATTGCCTATTTGAATACAATGGTCTTCCTCTATGGGATCTATTTCATCGGTTCTCTGTTATCGGTCGTAGAGATTTCTTCTCCTACCTCCCTTTTCAGATCGACGATATACTCTTATATACCATTACCTCTACTGATTCTCGTTTCAGTACTGGTTTGGCTATCTACTATATGTAGATGAGTGTCTTGGGGTAAGTAAGTCTTATTTTATTTATGACACTCTAAGCTATGGTTGGGCACTTTATATGTAAAGTTCTAAATATATGGGTTTAAACTTATATTTGCCATGATTCAGGATAATCAGTATTCCTTCATTCAGACTGTCAGTTTCATTATTTGGGATAATATAATATTTTTTTCTTACCTTGAAAATTTTCAATTGACTTTTTTCCCTGCGGGCTGTTAGGCTCACGGGGGCAGAAAATGCTTCAATTTATTGCGTCATTCTTGGCGCAAACTTTTTTGGTGCAAAATTTGGTCATTTCCGGCGCCGTAGTTGACGCCGGAAGTTTGTTTGTAGCTACGTCATTTTTTGACGCATGTGTGTTTCAGACGTTTTTTTGCACCAAAAAAATGTGGGCGTCGTTTTCGGCGTCAGAGGATGTGGCGTCATACTTGGCGCCAAAAAATATGGGCGTTGTACTTGTTTCCACTTTTTCTCACATTATTTAAGTCTCACTTTTTTGTTGCTTCTGGTTGCTAGAGACTTGTTTATTTTGCATTTTTTCCCATTCCTGAAACTGTCATTTAAGGAATTTGATAATTTTGCTTTATATGTTGTTTTTTCTATTACATATTGCAAGATGTCACAACCTGACCCTGGATCAGAATCTACTTCTGGGAAGACGCTGCCTGATGTTGGTTCTACCAAAGTTAAGTGCATTTGTTGTAAACTTTTGGTAACTGTTCCTCTGGCTGTAGTTTGTGTTAGTTGCCATGATAAACTTTCTAACGCAGATAATGTCTCCATTAGTAATAATCCTTTACCTGTTGTTTTACATTCAACATCTAATGTTCAGGATGTCCCTGTAAATGTAAAAGAATTTGTTTCTAATTCTATTAGGAAGGCTCTGTCTGTTATTCCTCCTTCCTGTAAACGTAAAAGGTCTTTTAAAACTTCATATTTCAGATGAATTTTAAGTGGCCACCATCATTCTGACTTATCTGTTTCTGATGAGGATCTATCTGGTTCAGAAGATTCTGCCTCAGATATTGACACTGATCAATCTTCATATTTATTTAAGATAGAGTTTATTCGTTCTTTACTTAAAGAAGTGTTGATCGCATTAGATATGGAGGAGTCTAGCCCTCTTGATACTAAATCTACTAAGCGTTTAAATTCGGTTTTTAAACCTCATGTAGTTATTCCAGAAGTTTTTCCAGTTCCTGATGCTATTTCAGAAGTAATTTCTAGGGAATGGAATAGTCTGGGTACTTTATTTACTCCTTCTCCAAGGTTTAAGAAATTGTACCCTGTGCCATCTGATAGATTAGAGTTTTGGGACAAAATCCCTAAAGTTGACGGGGCTATCTCTACTCTTGCTACACGTACTACTATTCCTACGGCGGATAGTACTTCTTTTAAGGATCCTTTAGATAGGAAGCTTGAATCCTTTCTAAGGAGAGCTTATTTATGTTCAGGTAATCTTCTTAGACCTGCTATTTCTTTCATGTAATTAGCAAGAGTCCATGAGCTAGTGACGTATGGGATATACATTCCTACCAGGAGGGGCAAAGTTTCCCAAACCTCAAAATGCCTATAAATACACCCCTCACCACACCCACAATTCAGTTTTACAAACTTTGCCTCCTATGGAGGTGGTGAAGTAAGTTTGTGCTAGATTCTACGTTGATATGCGCTCCGCAGCAAGTTGGAGCCCGGTTTTCCTCTCAGCGTGCAGTGAATGTCAGAGGGATGTGAGGAGAGTATTGCCTATTTGAATGCAGTGATCTCCTTCTACGGGGTCTATTTCATAGGTTCTCTGTTATCGGTCGTAGAGATTCATCTCTTACCTCCCTTTTCAGATCGACGATATACTCTTATTTATATACCATTACCTCTGCTGATTCTCGTTTCAGTACTGGTTTGGCTTTCTACAAACATGTAGATGAGTGTCCTGGGGTAAGTAAATCTTATTTTCTGTGACACTCTAAGCTATGGTTGGGCACTTTGTTTATAAAGTTCTAAATATATGTATTCAAACATTTATTTGCCTTGACTCAGAATGTTCAACATTCCTTATTTTCAGACAGTCAGTTTCATATTTGGGATAATGCATTTGAATCAAACATTTTTTCTTACCTTAAAAATTTGACTCTTTTCTCCTGTTAAGTGTGATCAGTCCACGGGTCATCATTACTTCTGGGATATTAACTCCTCCCCAACAGGAAGTGCAAGAGGATCACCCAGCAGAGCTGCTATATAGCTCCTCCCCTCTACGTCACACCCAGTCATTCTCTTGCACCCAACTAATAGATAGGATGTGTGAGAGGACTGTGGTGATTTTACTTAGTTTTTATAACTTCAATCAAAAGTTTGTTATTTTAAAACAGCACCGGAGTGTGTTGTTCCTTCTCAGGGAGAATTTGAAGAAGAGTCTACCTGAGTTTTTCTGTATGATTTTAACCGGAGTAGTTAAGATCATGTTGCTGTTCTCGGCCATCTGAGGAGTGAGGTAAACTTCAGATCAGGGGACAGCGGGCAGGTTCACCTGCAAAGAGGTATGTAGCAGCATATTATTTTCTGAGAATGGAATTGACTAGAAAATACTGCAAATACCTATATAAAGTAAGTTCAGCCTTAAATGCAGTAGTAGCAACTGGTATCAGGCTGTCATGTATGTATATTTTCACTTCAGTATTCTGGGGAATAGCATTTCACTGAAATAATACTGTTTACATAAAGCTTTAGACTATTTTGCAGTAAAAACGGCTTGCAGCAGGCTTTTTATGACATACATTTATTGATGTTAAACGTTTTTTGCTGGCATGTGAAATCGTTTATATTTCTGAGGTACTGGGTGAAAACTTATTTGGGCATTAGTTTTATCCACTTGGCGGGCATTTTGTTTGATTTATGACAGTTTACTGATCTCCCTCACTGTTGTGTGTGAGGGGGAGGGGCTGAATTTGGCGCTTTTACTACGCATCAAAAATTCAGTCACAAGTCTGTTCTTCTTCCCTGCATGATCCGGTTCGTCTCTACAGAGCTCAGGGGTCTTCAAAAGTTATTTTGAGGGAGGTAATCACTCACAGCAGACCTGTGAGATTGTGCTTGACTGTGATAAAAAACGTTACATTCTGTACTTTTTTTCTGCTATTAAAGGGCTAGTTATCCATTACTAATGGGAGCAATCCTTTGCTAAAATTGTATTTTTACTGAGAAAAAAGTTTGTTTTCATAAAATTATCTGTTTTATTGTACTTAACTGTCATATCTTTCTGTGCTTCTTAAAGGCACAGTGCGTTTTTTTCATACTATATATAAAAGTGAATTGAAAAGTATTTCCAAGTTTGCTGGTTATTTGCTAGTGTGTTAAACATGTCTGACTCTGAATATCTCTGTGCTATTTGTGCTAAAGCCAAAGTGGAGCCCAATAGAAATTTATGTACTAATTGTATTGATGCTACTTTAAATAAAAGTCAATCTGTACAAATTGAACAGCTTTCACCAGACAACGAGAGGAAAGTTATGCCGACTAACTCCCCTCACGTGTCAGTACCTGCATCTCCCGCTCGGGAGGTGCGTGATATGGTAACGCCGAGTACTTCAGGGCGGCCATTACAAATCACATTGCAGGACATGGCTAATGTTATGACTGAAGTTTTGTCTAAATTACCAGAACTTAGAGGGAAGCGTGATCACTCTGGGATGAGAACAGAGTGCGCTGATAATAATAGGGCCATGTCAGATACTGCGTCACAGTATGCAGAACATGAGGACGGAGAGCTTCAATCTGCAGGTGACGGTTCTGATCCCATTAGAGTGGATTCAGACATTTCTAATTTTAAGTTTAAGCTTGAAAACCTCTGCGTACTGTTAGGGGAGGTATTAGCGGCTCTGAATGATTGTAACACCGTTGCAATTCCAGAGAAATTATGTAGGCTGGATAGATACTATGCGGTACCGGCGAGTACTGACGTATTTCCTATACATAAGAGGCTTACAGAGATAATTACTAAGGAGTGGGATAGGCCCGGTGTGCCCTTTTCCCCCCCTCCTGTATTTAGAAAAATGTTTCCAATAGACGCCACCACACGGGACTTATGGCAGACGATCCCTAAGGTGGAGGGAGCGGTTTCGACGCTGGCTAAGCGTACCACTATCCCGGTGGAGGATAGCTGTGCTTTTTCTGATCCAATGGATAAAAAATTAGGTTACCTTAAGAAAATGTTTGTTCAACAAGGTTTTATATTGCAACCTCTTGCATGTATTGCGTCTGTCACGGCCGCATCAGCCTTTTGGTCCGAGTCCCTGGAAGAGACTCTTGACTCAATAACTATAGAGGAAATTTCAAACAAGCTTAAAACACTTAAGCTAGCTAATTCATTTGTTTCAGATGCCGTTGTACATTTAACTAAACTTACGGCTAAGAATTCCGGATTCGCCATTCAGGCACGCAGAGCACTGTGGCTAAAATCCTGGTCAGCTGATGTTACTTCTAAATCTAAGTTACTCAACATACCTTTCAAAGGGCAGACCTTATTCGGGCCCGGTTTGAAGGAAATTATCGCTGACATTACAGGAGGTAAAGGCCACGCCCTGCCTCAAGACAGAGCCAAGCCCAAGGCTAGACAGTCTAATTTTCGTTCCTTTCGTAATTTCAAGACAGGAGCAGCATCAACTTCCTGTGCACCAAAACAGGAAGGAGCTGTTGCTCGCTACAGACAAGGCTGGAGACCTAACCAGTCCTGGAACAAGGGCAAGCAGGCCAGAAAACCTGCTGCTGCCCCTAAGACAGCATGAATTGAGGGCCCCCGATCCGGGAACGGATCTAGTGGGGGGCAGACTTTCTCTCTTCGCCCAGGCTTGGGCAAGAGATGTCCAGGATCCCTGGGCGTTAGAGATCATATCTCAGGGATATCTTCTGGACTTCAAATCCTCTCCCCCAAAAGGGAGATTCCATCTGTCAAGGTTGTCAACAAACCAAATAAAGAAAGAGGCGTTTCTACGCTGTGTACAAGATCTTTTACTAATGGGAGTGATCCATCCGGTTCCGCGGTCGGAACACGGACAGGGGTTTTACTCAAATCTGTTTGTGGTTCCCAAGAAAGAAGGAACCTTCAGACCAATCTTGGATTTAAAGATCCTAAATGATCCAAAAGGGTCAGTACATGACCACAGTGGATTTAAAGGATGCTTACCTTCACATTCCGATTCACAGAGATCATTTCCGGTATCTAAGGTTTGCCTTCCTAGACAGGCATTACCAGTTTGTAGCTCTTCCATTCGGGTTGGCTACGGCTCCAAGAATCTTCACAAAGGTTCTGGGGGCTCTTCTGGCGGTGCTAAGACCGCGAGGAATCTCGGTAGCTCCATACCTAGACGACATTCTGATTCAAGCTTCAAGCTTTCAAACTGCCAAGTCTCATACAGAGTTTGTACTGGCATTTCTAAGATCGCATGGGTGGAAGGTAAACGAAAAGAAGAGTTCTCTCGTTCCACTCACAACAGTTCCCTTCTTGGGGACTCTTATAGATTCTGTAGAAATGAAGATTTACCTGACAGAAGACAGGTTAACAAAACTTCAAAACGCCTGCCGTGTCCTTCATTCCATTCAACACCCGTCAGTGGCTCAATGTATGGAGGTGATCGGCTTAATGGTAGCGGCAATGGACATAGTCCCCTTTGCACGCCTACACCTCAGACCGCTGCAATTATGGCTTGGCCCCAGTTAACAACTCGGGGGTTCATCAGATTTCAGTCGGACAACATCACGACTGTAGCTTACATCAACCATCAAGGAGGAACAAGAAGCTCCCTAGCGATGATGGAAGTATCAAAGATAATTCGTTGGGCAGAGTCTCACTCTTGCCATCTCTCAGCAATCCACATTCCGGGAGTGGAGAACTGGGAGGCGGATTTCCTAAGTCGTCAGACTTTTCATCCGGGGGAGTGGGAACTTCATCCGGAGGTCTTTGCCCAAATACTTCGACGTTGGGGCAAACCAGAGATAGATCTCATGGCGTCTCGACAGAACGCCAAGCTTCCTCGTTACGGGTCCAGATCCAGGGATCCGGGAGCGGCCCTAGTAGATGCTTTGACAGCACCTTGGACCTTCGGGAGAGCTTATGTGTTTCCACCCTTTCCGATGCTTCCTCGATTGATCGCCAGAATCAAACAGGAGAGAGCATCAGTAATTCTAATAGCGCCTGCGTGGCCTCGCAGGACCTGGTATGCAGATCTAGTGGACATGTCATCCTGTCCACCTTGGTCTCTGCCTCTGAGACAGGACCTTCTGATTCAGGGTCCCTTCAAACATCAAAATCTAATTTCTCTGAAGCTGACTGCCTGGAGATTGAACGCTTGATTTTATCAAAACGTGGATTCTCGGAGTCAGTAATTGATACCCTGATACAGGCTAGGAAGCCTGTTACCAGAAAGATTTATCATAAAATATGGCGTAAATACCTATATTGGTGCGAATCCAAAGGTTACTCTTGGAGTAAGGTTAGGATTCCTAGGATATTGTCTTTTCTACAAGAGGGTTTAGAAAAGGGCTTATCCGCTAGTTCTTTAAAGGGACAGATCTCAGCTCTGTCCATTTTGTTACACAAACGTCTGTCAGAAGTTCCAGACGTCCAGGCTTTTTGTCAGGCTTTGGCCAGGATTAAGCCTGTGTTTAAAAATGTTGCTCCGCCATGGTTTAAACCTTGTTCTTAACGTTTTACAGGGCGTTCCGTTTGAACCCCTTCATTCCGTTGATATAAAATTGTTATCTTGGAAAGTTCTATTTTTAATGGCTATTTCCTCGGCTCGAAGAGTCTCTGAGTTATCAGCCTTACATTGTGATTCTCCTTATCTGATTTTTCACTCGGATAAGGTAGTTCTGCGTACTAAACCTGGGTTCTTACCTAAGGTAGTCACTAACAGGAATATCAATCAGGAGATTGTTGTTCCATCCTTGTGTCCTAATCCTTCCTCAAAGAAGGAACGACTTCTGCACAATCTAGATGTAGTTCGTGCCCTAAAATTTTATTTACAGGCAACTAAAGATTTTCGACAAACATCTTCACTGTTTGTCGTTTACTCTGGTCAGAGGAGAGGTCAAAAAGCTTCGGCTACCTCTCTCTCTTTTTGGCTTCGTAGCATAATACGTTTAGCCTATGAGACTGCTGGACAGCAGCCTCCTGAAAGAATTACAGCTCATTCCACTAGAGCTGTGGCTTCCACTTGGGCCTTTAAGAATGAGGCCTCTGTTGAACAGATTTGCAAGGCTGCAACTTGGTCTTCGCTTCATACTTTTTCCAAATTTTACAAATTTGACACTTTTGCTTCTTCGGAGGCTATTTTTGGGAGAAAGGTTCTTCAGGCAGTGGTTCCTTCTGTATAAAGATCCTGCCTATCCCTCCCGTCATCCGTGTACTTTTGCTTTGGTATTGGTATCCCAGAAGTAATGATGACCCGTGGACTGATCACACTTAACAGGAGAAAACATAATTTATGCTTACCTGATAAATTCCTTTCTCCTGTAGTGTGATCAGTCCACGGCCCGCCCTGTTTTTTTATGGCAGGTCTAAATTTTTAAATTATACTCCAGTCACCACTGCACCCTTTAGCTTCTCCTTTCTCGTTGGTTCTTGGTCGAATGACTGGGTGTGACGTAGAGGGGAGGAGCTATATAGCAGCTCTGCTGGGTAATCCTCTTGCACTTCCTGTTGGGGAGGAGTTAATATCCCAGAAGTAATGATGACCCGTGGACTGATCACACTACAGGAGAAAGGAATTTATCAGGTAAGCATAAATTATGTTTTTTCCCTGTGGGCTGTTAGGCTCGCGGGGGCTGAAAATGCTTCATTTTATTGCGTCATTCTTGGCGCTGACTTTTTTGGCGCAAAAAATCTTTTCCGTTTCCGGCGTCATACGTGTCGCCGGAAGTTGCGTCATTTTTTGACGTTCTTTTGCGCCAAAAATGTCGGCGTTCCGGATGTGGCGTCATTTTTGGCGCCAAAAGCATTTAGGCGCCAAATAATGTGGGCGTCTTATTTGGCGCAAAAAAATATGGGCGTCTCTTTTGTCTCCACTTTATTTAAGTCTCATTTTTCATTGCTTCTGGTTGCTAGAAGCTTGTTCTATGGCATTTTTTCCCATTCCTGAAACTGTCATTTAAGGAATTTGATCAATTTTGCTTTATATGTTGTTTTTTCTCTTACATATTGCAAGATGTCTCACGTTGCATCTGAGTCAGAAGATACTTCAGGAAAATCGCTGTCTAGTGCTGGAACTACCAAAGCTAAGTGTATCTGCTGTAAACTTTTGGTAGCTATTCCTCCGGCTGTTGTTTGTTTTAATTGTCATGACAAACTTGTTAATGCAGATAATATTTCCTTTAGTAATGTACCATTGCCTGTTGCAGTTCCTTCAACATCTAAGGTGCAGAATGTTCCTGATAACATAAGAGATTTTGTTTCTGAATCCATCAAGAAGGCTATGTCTGTTATTTCTCCTTCTAGAAAACTTTTAAAACTTCTCTCCCTACAGATGAATTTTTAAATGAACATCATCATTCTGATTCTGATGACTCTTCTGGTTCAGAGGATTCTGTCTCAGAGATTGATGCTGATAAATCTTCATATTTATTTAAAATTGAATTTATTCGTTCTTTACTTAAAGAAGTACTAATTGCTTTAGAAATAGAGGATTCTGGTGCTCTTGATACTAATTCTAAACGTTTAGATAAGATATTTAAATCTCCTGTGGTTATTCCAGAAGTTTTTCCTGTTCCTAATGCTATTTCTGAAGTAATTTCTAAAGAATGGGATAAATTGGGTAATTCATTTACTCCTTCTAAACGTTTTAAGCAATTATATCCTGTGCCGTCTGACAGATTAGAATTTTGGGACAAAATCCCTAGAGTTGATGGGGCTATTTCTACCCTTGCTAAACGTACTACTATTCCTACGTCAGATGATACTTCGTTTAAGGATCCTTTAGATAGGAAAATTGAATCCTTTCTAAGAAAAGCTTATCTGTGTTCAGGCAATCTTCTTAGACCTGCTATATCATTGGCTGATGTTGCTGCAGCTTCAACTTTTTGGTTGGAAACTTTAGCGCAACAAGTAACGGATCATGATTCTCATAATATTATTATTCTTCTTCAGCATGCTAATAATTTTATCTGTGATGCCATTTTTGATATTATCAGAGTTGATGTCAGGTTTATGTCTCTAGCTATTTTAGCTAGAAGAGCTTTATGGCTTAAGACTTGGAATGCTGATATGGCTTCTAAATCAACTCTACTTTCCATTTCTTTCCAGGGTAACAAATTATTTGGTTCTCAGTTGGATTCTATTATCTCAACTGTTACTGGTGGGAAAGGAACTTTTTTACCACAGGATAAAAAATCTAAGGGTAAAAACAGGGCTAATAATCGTTTTCGTTCCTTTCGTTTCAACAAAGAACAAAAGCCTGATCCTTCATCCTCAGGAGCAGTTTCAGTTTGGAAACCATCTCCAGTCTGGAATAAATCCAAGCCTTCTAGAAAGGCAAAGCCTGCTTCTAAGTCCACATGAAGGTGCGGCCCTCATTCCAGCTCAGCTGGTAGGGGGCAGGTTACGTTTTTTCAAAGAAATTTGGATCAATTCTGTTCACAATCTTTGGATTCAGAACATTGTTTCAGAAGGGTACAGAATTGGTTTCAAGATGAGACCTCTTGCAAAGAAATTTTTTCTTTCCCGTGTCCCAGTAAATCCAGTGAAAGCTCAAGCATTTCTGAATTGTGTTTCAGATCTAGAGTTGGCTGGAGTAATTATGCCAGTTCCAGTTTCGGAACAGAGGATGGGGTTTTATTCAAATCTCTTCATTGTACCAAAGAAGGAGAATTCCTTCAGACCAGTTCTGGATCTAAAAATATTGAATCGTTATGTAAGGATACCAACGTTCAAAATGGTAACTGTAAGGACTATCTTGCCTTTTGTTCAGCAAGGGCATTATATGTCCACAATAGATTTACAGGATGCATATCTGCATATTCCGATTCATCCAGATCATTATCAGTTCCTGAGATTCTCTTTTCTGGACAAGCATTACCAGTTTGTGGCTCTGCCGTTTGGCCTAGCTACAGCTCCAAGAATTTTTACAAAGGTTCTCGGTGCCCTTCTGTCTGTAATCAGAGAACAGGGTATTGTGGTATTTCCTTATTTGGACGATATCTTGGTACTTGCTCAGTCTTTACATTTAGCAGAATTTCATACGAATCGACTTGTGTTGTTTCTTCAAGATCATGGTTGGAGGATCAATTTACCAAAAAGTTCATTGATTCCTCAGACAAGGGTAACCTTTCTGGGTTTCCAGATAGATTCAGTGTCCATGACTCTGTCTTTAACAGACAAGAGACGTCTAAAATTGATTTCAGCTTGTCGAAATCTTCAGTCACAATCATTCCCTTCGGTAGCCTTATACATGGAAATTCTAGGTCTTATGACTGCTGCATCGGACGCGATCCCCTTTGCTCGTTTTCACATGCGACCTCTTCAGCTCTGTATGCTGAATCAATGGTGCAAGGATTACACAAAGATATCTCAATTAATATCTTTAAAACCGATTGTACGACACTCTCTAACGTGGTGGACAGATCACCATCGTTTAATTCAGGGGGCTTCTTTTGTGCTTCCGACCTGGACTGTAATTTCAACAGATGCAAGTCTCACAGGTTGGGGAGCAGTGTGGGGATCTCTGATAGCACAAGGAGTTTGGGAATCTCAGGAGGTGAGATTACCGATCAATATTTTGGAACTCCGTTCAATTTTCAGAGCTCTTCAGTTTTGGCCTCTTCTGAAGAGAGAATTGTTCATTTGTTTTCAGACAGACAATGTCACAACTGTGGCATACATCAATCATCAAGGAGGGACTCACAGTCCTCTGGCTATGAAAGAAGTATCTCGAATTCTGGTTTGGGCGGAATCCAGCTCCTGTCTAATCTCTGCGGTTCATATCCCAGGTATAGACAATTGGGAAGCGGATTATCTCAGTCGCCAAACGTTGCATCCGGGCGAATGGTCTCTTCACCCAGAGGTATTTCTTCAGATTGTTCAAATGTGGGAACTTCCAGAAATAGATCTGATGGCGTCTCATCTAAACAAGAAACTTCCCAGGTATCTGTCCAGATCCCGGGATCCTCAGGCGGAGGCAGTGGATGCATTATCACTTCCTTGGAAGTATCATCCTGCCTATATATTTCCGCCTCTAGTTCTTCTTCCAAGAGTAATCTCCAAGATTCTGAAGGAATGCTCGTTTGTTCTGCTGGTAGCTCCGGCATGGCCTCACAGGTTTTGGTATGCGGATCTTGTCCGGATGGCCACTTGCCAACCGTGGACTCTTCCGTTAAGACCAGACCTTCTGTCGCAAGGTCCTTTTTTCCATCAGGATCTGAAATCCTTAAATTTAAAGGTATGGAGATTGAACGCTTGATTCTTGGTCAAAGAGGTTTCTCTGACTCTGTGATTAATACTATGTTACAGGCGCGTAAATCTGTATCTAGAGAGATTTATTATAAAGTCTGGAAGACCTATATTTCTTGGTGTCTTTCTCATCATTTTTCTTGGCATTCTTTTAGAATACCGAGAATTTTACAGTTTCTTCAGGATGATTTAGATAAGGGTTTGTCCGCAAGTTCCTTGAAAGGTCAAATCTCTGCTCTTTCTGTTCTTTTTCACAGAAAGATTGCTATTCTTCCTGATATTCATTGTTTTGTACAAGCTTTGGTTTGTATAAAACCTGTCATTAAGTCAATTTCTCCTCCTTGGAGTTTGAATTTGGTTCTGGGGGCTCTTCAAGCTCCTCCGTTTGAACCTATGCATTCATTGGACATTAAATTACTTTCTTGGAAAGTTTTGTTCCTTTTGGCAATCTCTTCTGCCAGAAGAGTTTCTGAATTATCTGCTCTTTCTTGTGAGTCTCCTTTTCTGATTTTTCATCAGGATAAGGCGGTGTTGCGAACTTCTTTTGAATTTTTACCTAAAGTTGTGAGTTCCAACAACATTAGTAGAGAAATTGTGGTTCCTTCATTATGTCCTAATCCTAAGAATTCTAAGGAGAAATCGTTGCATTCTTTGGATGTTGTTAGAGCTTTGAAATATTATGTTGAAGCTACTAAGTCTTTCCGAAAGACTTCTAGTTTATTTGTTATCTTTTCCGGTTCTAGAAAAGGCCAGAAAGCTTCTGCCATTTCTTTGGCATCTTGGTTGAAATCTTTAATTCATCTTGCCTATGTTGAGTCGGGTAAAACTCCGCCTCAGAGGATCACAGCTCATTCTACTAGGTCAGTTTCTACTTCCTGGGCGTTTAGGAATGAAGCTTCGATTGATCAGATTTGCAAAGCAGCAACTTGGTCCTCTTTGCATACTTTTACTAAATTCTACCATTTTGATGTATTTTCTTCTTCTGAAGCAGTTTTTGGTAGAAAAGTTCTTCAGGCAGCGGTTTCAGTTTGAATCTTCTGCTTATGTTTTTCATTAAACTTTATTTTGGGTGTGGATTTTTTTCAGCAGGAATTGGCTGCCTTTATTTTATCCCTCCCTCTCTAGCGACTCTTGTGTGGAAAGATCCACATCTTGGGTAGTCATTATCCCATACGTCACTAGCTCATGGACTCTTGCTAATTACATGAAAGAAAACATAATTTATGTAAGAACTTACCTGATAAATTAATTTCTTTCATATTAGCAAGAGTCCATGAGGCCCGCCCTTTTTTTGTGGTGGTTATGATTTTTGTATAAAGCACAATTATTCCAATTCCTTATTTTATATGCTTTCACACTTTTTTATCACCCCACTTCTTGGCTATTCGTTAAACTGAATTGTGGGTGTGGTGAGGGGTGTATTTATAGGCATTTTGAGGTTTGGGAAACTTTGCCCCTCCTGGTAGGAATGTATATCCCATACGTCACTAGCTCATGGACTCTTGCTAATATGAAAGAAATGAATTTATCAGGTAAGTTCTTACATAAATTATGTTTTCTTTGGCTGATGTTGCTGCAGTTTCCACTTTCTGATTGGAGGCTTCAGCGCAACAAGGGTCAGACCATAATGCTTATAGCAATGTTAAACTTCTTCAACATGCTAATAACTTTGTTTGTGATACCATATTTGATATCATTAGAATTTATGCCAGGTATATGTCTTTAGCTATTTTAGCTAGAAGAGCTTTATGGCTTAAATCTTGAAATGCAGATATGACTTCTAAGTCAACATTACTTTCTCTTTCTTTCCATGGTAATAAATTATTTGGTTCACAGTTGGATTCAATAATTTCAACTGTTACTGTGGGGAAGGGAACCTTTTTGCCTCAGGACAAAAAATCTAAAGGTAAATATAGGGCTGCTAATCATTTTCGTTCCTTTCATCAGAATAAGGAACAGAAGCCTGACCTTCCTCTAAAGGAACGGTTTCCGTTTGGAAACCTTCTCCAGTCTGAAATAAATCCAAGCCTTTTAGAAAATCAAAACCAGCTCCCATATCCGCATGAAGGTGCGGCCCTCATTCCAGCACAGCTGGTAGGGGGCAGGTTACGTTTTTTCAAAGATATTTGGATCAATTCGATTCAGTGTCTTTGGATTCAGAACATTGTTTCACAAGGGTACAGAATAGGTTTCAAGGTAAGGCCGTCTGTGAGAAGATTTTTTCTCTCACGCATTCCAGTAAACCCAGTGAAGGCTCAGTTGTTTCTGAAATGTGTTTCAGACCTAGAGTTGGCTGGGGTAATTGTGCCAGTTCCAGTTCTGGAACGGGGTCTGGGGTTTTATTCAAATCTATTCATTGTACCAAAGAAGGAGAATTCCTTCAGACCAGTTCTGGATCTAAAAATATTGAATCGTTATGTAAGAATACCAACATTCAAAATGGTGACTATAAGGACTATTCTGCCTTTTGTTCAGCAAGGGCATTATATGTCTACAATAGACTTACAGGATGCATATCTTCATATTCCAATTCATCCAGATCACTATCAGTTCCTGAGATTCTCTTTTCTAGACAAGCATTACCAGTTTGTTACCCTTCCGTTTGGCCTAGCAACAGCTCCAAGGATCTTTTCAAAGGTTCTCGGTGCCCTTCTCTCTGTAATCAGAGAACAGGGTATTGCGGTATTTCCTTATTTGGACGATATCTTGGTACTTGCTCCGTCTTTACATTCTGCAGAATCTCATACGAATCAACTTGTGTTGTTTCTTCAAAGACATGGTTGGAGGATCAATTTACCAAAGAGTTCCTTGATTCCTCAGACAAAGGTAACCTTTTTGGGTTTTCAAATAGATTCAGTGTCCATGACTTTGTCTCTAACAGAAAAGAGACGTCTGAAGTTGGTTTCAGCTTGTCGAAACCTTCAGTCTCAATCGTCCCCTTCGGTAGCTTTGTGCATGGAAATTCTATGTCTCATGACTGCTGCATCGGACGCGATCCCTTTTGCTCGTTTTCACATGAGACCTCTCCAGCTTTGTATGCTGAACCAGTGGTGCAGGGATTATACAAATATATCACAATTAATATCCTTACATCCCAATGTTCGATCTTCTCTGACTTGGTGGTTGAATCACCATCGTCTAATTCAAGGGGCCTCTTTTGTTCGTCCAACCTGGACTGTGATCTCAACAGATGCGAGTCTTTCAGGTTGGGGAGCTGTATGGGGATCTCTGACAGCGCAGGGGGTTTGGGAATCTCAGGAGGCGAGATTACCAATCAACATTTTGGAACTCGTGTGATTTTCAGAGCTCTTCAGTTCTGGCCTCTTCTGAAGAGAGAATCGTTTATTTGTTTTCAGACAGACAATGTCACAACCGTGGCGTATGTCAATCATCAAGGTGGGACTCACAGTCCTCAGGCTATGAAAGAAGTATCTTGGATACTTGTAAGGGCGGAATCCAGCTCCTGTCTAATTTCTGCGGTTCACATCCCAGGTATAGACAATTGGGAAGTGGATTATCTCAGTCGCCAGACGTTACATCCGGGCGAATGGTCTCTTCACCCAGAAGTATTTCTTCAGATTGTTCAAATCTGGGGGCTTCCAGAAATAGATCTGATGGCCTCTCATCTAAACAAGAAACTTCCCAGGTATCTGTCAAGATCCAGGGATCCTCAGGCAGAAGCAGTGGACGCGTTGTCGCTTCTTTGGAATTATCAACCTGCTTATATCTTTCCGCCTCTAGTTCTTCTTCCAAAAGTGATTTCCAAAATTCTAATGGAACGGTCGTTTGTATTGCTTGTGGCTCCAGCATGGCCTCACAGGTTTTGGTATGCAGATCTCGTTCGGATGGCAAGTTGCCAACCTTGGACACTTCCGTTAAGGCCAGACCTTCTTTCTCAAGGCCCATTTTTCCTTCAGGATCTCAAATCATTAAATTTGAAGTTATGGAGATTGAACGCTTGATTCTTAGTCATAGAGGTTTCTCTGACTCAGTGATTAATACTATGTTACAGGCTCGTAAATCTGTGTCTAGAAAGATTTATTACTGAGTCTGGAAGACTTACATTTCTTGGTGTTCTTCTCATAAATTCTCTTGGTATTCTTTTAGAATTCCTAGAATTTTACAGTTTCTTCAGGATGGTTTGGATAAGGGTTTGTCTGCACGCTCTTTGAAAGATCAAATCTCTGCTATTTCTGTTCTTTTTCACAGAAAGATTGCTAATCATCCTGATATTCATTGTTTTGTACAGGCTTTGGTTTGTATCAAGCCTGTCATTAATTCAATCTCTCCTCCTTGGAGTCTTAATTTGGTTCTGAGGGCTTTACAGGCTCCTCCGTTTGAACCTATGCATGCTCTGGATATTAAATTACTTTCTTGGAAAATGTTGTTCCTTTTGGCCATCTCTTCTGCTAGAAGAGTTTCTGAGTTATCTGCTCTTTCTTGTGAATCTCCTTTTCTGATTTTTCATCAGGTTAAGGCGGTGTTGCGGACTTCATTTAAATTTTTACCTAAGGTTGTGAATTCTAACAACATTAGTAGAGAAATTGTTGTCCCTTCATTGTGTCCTAATCCTAAGAATTCTCTGGAGAGATCTTTACATTCTTTGGATGTAGTAAGAGCTTTGAAATATTATGTTGAAACTACTAAAGATTTAGAAAGACTTCTAGTCTATTTGTTATCTTTTCTGGTTCCAGGAAAGGTCAGAAGGCTTCTGCCATTTCTTTGGCGTCTTGGTTAAAGTCTTTGATTCATCATGCTTATGTAGAGTCGGGTAAGTCCCCGCCTCAAAGGATTACGGCTAGGTCAGTTTCTACTTCCTGGGCTTTTAGGAATGAAGCTTCTGTTGATCAGATTTGCAAAGCAGCAACTTGGTCTTCTTTGCATACTTTTACTAAATTCTACCATTTTGATGTTTTTTCTTCTTCTGAAGTTGTTTTTGGTAGAAACGTACTTCAGGCAGCTGTTTCAGTTTGATTCTTCTGCTTATAATTTTAGTTTTTTTCATTATAAGATTAAAACTTTTTGATTTGGGTTGTGGATTATTTTTTCAGCGGAATTGGCTGTCTTTATTTTATCCCTCCCTCTCTAGTGACTCTTGCGTGGAAGTTCCACATCTTTTTTGTATCTGCTATCCCGTACGTCACTAGCTCATGGACTCTTGCTAATTACATGAAAGAAAACATAATTTATGTAAGAACTTACCTGATAAATTAATTTCTTTCATATTAGCAAGAGTCCATGAGGCCCACCCTTTTTGTGGTGGTTATGATTTTTTGTATAAAGCACAATTATTCCAATTCCTTATTTTTGATGCTTTCGCTCCTTTTTTATCACCCCACTTCTTGGCTATTCCTTAAACTGAATTGTGGGTGTGGTGAGGGGTGTATTTATAGGCATTTTAAGGTTTGGGAAACTTTGCCTCTCCTGGTAGGAATGTATATCCCAAACGTCACTAGCTCATGGACTCTTGCTAATATGAAAGAAATGAATTTATCAGGTAAGTTCTTACATAAATTTTTTTTTATAATGGTATTGGTATACCTGCATTTTGGTTCTTAACCAATACAGGTTTTAACAGATCCTATTTGCAACAAGACTGCAGACCCTTTACTCTAATCCTCCTAACTCCATAGTATCATAGCTAACAGCATAACTGTCAATTTTTTTTTCTTTTAGTAACTTGGGATGATTACAACACTTAGAGAAAAATTACACTCCACAATCACTAGGAGGCTGTAAGTCATAATCAACATCTGACTTAACAGTTTTTAACTACTGCGCAATAATTAGGGGATGTCTGAGTTAATCGTATTTTACACACTTGGACTGGAAGCTTAGCAACCTGTCAGTATGGTGTAATACATAATAAGACAGAGCACTCAACTCCACTTACAGCAGGAGTCAGACCGCTTCCTGCATTAATATGCAGTGATTAAATTACCTACTTGATGCCATACGGGTAGCTTTTCCCTATTATAGCTGCTGACTCTTTTACCACACCCCCCCCCCCCCAATACCTTATAAGTACTCTGGTATCGGCAAATTGCATCCAGAGACTTAATGTGCGGTTTCCCTCGCAACACACTGCAACAGTTATCACATATCCTAATATACTTATATCTTTAAACTCACTACATTAATATATTATATAATGTGAACTACTTCACATACCGTCTTCTAAGCTGTATGTTTTTAAAATCTGATCATATCTAAGTATATACATAATTACAGGATAGCAGTTTCTTATTGTGATCCATAAAAGGTCATTTAAATTCTATACATAAGTATCCTATACAGGCCTAATTATTTCATCATATATATATTTCTTTCATGTAATTGGCAAGAGTCCATGAGCTAGTGACATATGGGATATACAATCCTACCAGGAGGGGTAAAGTTTCCCAAACCTCAAAATGCCTATAAATACACCCCTCACCACACCCACAATTCAGTTTTACAAACTTTGCCTCCTATGGAGATGGTGAACTAAGTTTGTGCTAAGATTTCTACGTTGATATGCGCTTCTCAGCATTTTGAAGCCCGATTCCTCTCACAGTGAATGTCAGAGGGATGTGAAGGGAGTATCACCTATTGAATGCAATGGTTTTCCTCATGGGAGATCTATTTCATAGGTTCTCTGTTATCGGTCGTAGAGATTCATCTCCTACCTACCTTTTCAGATCGACGATATACTCTCATATTCCATTACCTCTACTGATAACTGTTTCAGTACTGGTTTGGCTATCTGCTATATGTGGATGGGTGTATTTTCATTACTTAAGACACTCTCAGCTATGGTTTAGCACTTTATGTATTTATATAAAGTTCTAAATATATGTATTGTACTTATATTTGCCATGATTCAGGTTTTCAGCATATTTACTTTTGCAGACTGTCGGTTTCATATCTGGGAAATGCATTTTTTAGAAAAATGTATTTCTTACCTGAGGTATAGTCTTTTTTTCAATTGACTGTCATTTTAAATTTGTGGGCAGAATTAGGCTTGTGAGGGCGCAAAATGTCAAAGTTTATTGCGTCATTCTTGGCGCAAGATTTTTTGGCGGGAAGTTACGTTTGATGACACAAATTTGTCTCTTCCGGTGTCTTAGTTGACGCCGAGTCCTTTCACAAGGTTGTGTCTTCAATGACGAGAGTGTGTCATTTCCGGATGTTGTTAGCGCCAAAAAAAAATTCTGTTTGTGTTGTGCGTCATACTTGGCGCCAAATATTTTCATTATTTAAAACCCCATTCCTATATGCCTCTTGCCTTTTTTCTCTATCAGAGGGCTATGCTGTTTGCATTGTTTTCCCATTCCTGAAACTGCCATATAAGGAAATTGATAATTTTGCTTTATATGTTGTTTTTTTCTCTTACATTTGCAAGATGTCTCAATCTGATCCTGTCTCAGAAATCACTGTTAGAACCCTGCTGCCTGATAATAGTTCTACCAAAGCTAAGTGCATTTGTTGTAAGCTTGTGGAGGTTATATCTCCAGCTGTGGCTTGTAATAGTTGTCATGATAAACTTTTACATGCAGATAATGTGTCCTTCAGTAATAGTACATTGCCTGTTGATGTTCCTTCAACATCTAATGTACAAGATATATCTGTGAATTTAAAAGAATTTATTGCTGATTCTATTCAGAAGGCTTTGTCTGCCAATCCCGCCTTCTAATAAACGTAAAAGGTCTTTTAAAACTTCTCATAAAGTTGATGAAATTTCAAATGACCGACAAAATACTTAATTATCCTCCTCTGATGAGGATCTATCTGATTCAGAAGATCCTTCCTCAGATATTGACACTGACAAATCTACTTATTTATTTAAAATGGAATATATTTGTTCTTTGTTAAAAGAAGTGTTGATTACATTGGATATTGAGGAAACTAGTCCTCTTGATATTAAAACTAGTAAACGTTTAAATTCTGTTTATAAACCTCCTGTGGTTACTCTAGAGGTTTTTCCAGTTCCTGATGCTATTTCTTATATGATTTCTAAGGAATGGAATTGGCCTGGTACTTCTTTTATTCCTTCTTCAAGGTTTAAAAAATTGTATCCTTTGCCAGCAGTTACATTGGAGTTTTGGGAAAAGATCCCCAAAGTTGATGGGGCTATCTCTACTCTTGCTAAAAGTACTACTATTCCTATGGAAGATAGTACTTCTTTTAAAGATCCTTTAGATAGGAAACTTGAATCTTATCTAAGGAAAGCCTATTTGTATTCGGGTCATATTCTCAGGCCTGCAATTTCTTTGGCTGATGTTGCAGCTGCATAAACTTTTTGGTTGGAAAATTTAGCGCAACAAGAATTGGATTCTGATTTGTCTAGCATTGTTCGCATGCTTCAACACGTTAATCATTTTATTTGTGATGCCATTTTTGATATCATCAATATTGATGTTAAATCTATGTCTTTAGCTATTTTAGCTAGAAGAGCTTTGTGGCTTATACCTTGGAATGCTGACATGACTTCCAAATCCAGATTGCTATCTCTTTCTTTCCAAGGTAATAAATTATTTGGTTCTCAGTTGGATTCGATTATTTCAACTGTCACTGGAGGGAAGGGAGTTTTTTTGCCTCAGGATTAAAGACCTAAGGGTAAATCTAAAGCTTCTAACCGTTTTCGTTCCTTTCGACAAAACAAGGAACAGAAACCTAATCCTTCTCCCAAGGAATCTGTTTCCAATTGGAAACCTTCCTCAAATTGGAATAAATCCAAGCCATTTAAGAAACCAAAGCCAGCCCCCAAGTCCGCATGAAGGTGCGGCCCTCATTCCAGCTCAGATGGTAGGGGGCAGATTAATATTTTTCAAGGATGTTTGGATAAATACTGTCTAAAATCAATGGATTCTGAGTATTGTTTCTCAGGGGTACCGGATAGGATTCAGAGTAAGACCTCCTGTGAGAAGGTTTTTTCTCTCACGCATCCCAGCAAATCCAGTAAAGGCTCAGGCTTTCCCGAAGTGTGTTTCAGACCTGGAGTTTTCAAGGGTAATCATGCCAGTTCCGTTTCAGGAACAGGGTCTCGGGTTTTATTCAAATCTATTCTATTCTATTGTCTTAAAGAAAGAAAATTCATTCAGACCAGTTCTGGATCTGAAAATTTTGAATCGTTATGTAAAAGTACCAACTTTGAAGATGGTGACTATAAGGACTATTCTGCCTTTTGTTCAGGAAGGACATATGTCCACAATAGACTTACAGGATGCATATCTTCATATTCCGATTCATCCAGATCATTATCCGTTTCTGTTTTTCTCTTTTCTAGACAAGCATTACCAATTTGTCGCTCTTCCTTTTGGCCTAGCGACGGCTCCAAGAATCTTTTCAAAGGTTCTCGGTGCCCTATTCTCTGTAGAAGGGTAAGGAGTAATGTGGTGTTTCCTTATTTGGACGATATCTTGGTACTAGCTCAGTCTTTACGTTCTGCAGAATCTCACATGAATCAACTAGTGTTGTTTCTTCAAAGACATGGTTGGAGGATCAATTTACCAAAAAGTTATTTAATTCCTCAGACAAGGGTCACCTTTTTAGGTTTCCGGATAGATTTAGTGTCCATGACTCTGTCTCTAACAGACAAGAGAAGTTTAAAATTGGTTGCAGCCTGTCGGAACCTTCAGTCTCAGTCATTCCCTTCAGTAGCTATGTGCATGGAGGTTTTAGGTCTCATGACTGCAGCATCGGACGCAATCCCCTTTGCTCGTTTTCACATGAGACCTCTTCAGTTTTGTTTGCTGAACCAATGGTGCAGGGATTATACAAGGATATCACAATTAATATCCTTAAATCCCAATGTTCGACTATCTCTGACTTGGTGGTTAGATCAACATTGTATGGTTCAAGGGGCCTCTTTTGTTTGTCCAACCTGGACTGTGATCCCAACAGATTCGAGTCTTTAAGGTTGGGGAGCTGTTTGGGGATATCTGACAGCACAAGTGGTTTGGAAATCTCAAGAGGCGAGATTACCAATCAATATTTTGGAACTCCGTGCGATTTTCAGGGCTCTTCAGATTTGGCCTCTGTTGAAGAGAGAACCATTCATTTGTTTTCAAACAGACAATATCACAACTATGGCTAATGTCAATCATCAGGGTGGGACTCTCAGTCCCCAAGCTATGACAGCTGTATCTCGGATACTTGCTTGGGCGGAATCCAGCTCCTGTCTAATTTCTGCAGTTCATATCCCAGGTATAGGCAATTGGGAGGCAGATTATCTCAGCCGTCAGACTTCACATCCGGGGGAGTGGTCCCTCCATCCAGATGTGTTTTCTCAGGTTGTTCAGATGTGGGGTCTTCCAGAAATAGATCTGATGGCTTCTCATCTAAACAAGAAACTTTCCAGGTACCTGTCCAGGTCCAGGGATCCTCAGGCAGAAGCAGTGGATGCGTTGACACTTCCTTGGTGTTATCAACCTGCTTATATTTTCCCACCTCTAGTTCTTCTTCCAAGAGTGATCTCCAAAATCATCATGGAGCAATCGTTTGTGTTGCTGGTGGCTCCAGCATGGCCTAACATGTTTTGGTATGCGGATCTTGTTCGGATGTCCAGTTGCCAAGTCATAGAGGTTTCTCTAACTCAGTGATTAATACTATGTTACATGCTCGTAAATCTGTTTCTAGAAAGATTTATTATCGAGTTTGGAAGTCTTATATTTCATGGTGTTCTTCTCATAAATTCTCTTGGCATTCTTTCAGAATTCCTAGGATTTTACAGTTTCTTCAGGATGGTTTGGATAAGGGTATGTCTGCAAGTTCCTTGAAGGGACAAATCTCTGCTTTCTTTCACGTAATTAGCAAGAGTCCATGAGCTAGTGACGTATGGGATATACATTCCTACCAGGAGGGGCAAAGTTTCCCAAACCTCAAAATGCCTATAAATACACCCCTCACCACACCCACAAATCAGTTTTACAAACTTTGCCTCCTATGGAGGTGGTGAAGTAAGTTTGTGCTAGATTCTACGTTGATATGCGCTCCGCAGCAGGTTGGAGCCCGGTTTTCCTCTCAGCGTGCAGTGAATGTCAGAGGGATGTGAAGAGAGTATTGCCTATTTGAATTCAATGATCTCCTTCTATTTCATAGGTTCTCTGTTATCGGACGTAGAGATTCATCTCTTACCTCCCTTTTCAGATCGACGATATACTCTTATATATACCATTACCTCTGCTGATTTTCGTTTCAGTACTGGTTTGGCTTTCTACAACATGTAGATGAGGGTCCTGGGGTAAGTAAGTCTTATTTTCTGTGACACTCCAAGCTATGGTTGGGCACTTTTTTATAAAGTTCTAAATATATGTATTCAAACATTTATTTGCCTTGACTCAACATTCCTTATTTTCAGACAGTCAGTTTCATATTTGGGATAATGCATTTGAATAAAACAATTTTTTTCTTACCTTAAAATTTGACTTTTCCCTGTGGGCTGTTAGGCTCGCGGGGGCTGAAAATGCTTCATTTTATTGCGTCATTCTTGGCGCTGACTTTTTTGGCACAAATTTTTTTTTCTGTTTCCGGCGTCATACGTGTCGCCGGAAGTTGCGTCATTTTTGACGTTCTTTTGCGCCAAAAATGTCGGCGTTCCGGATGTGGCGTCATTTTTGGCGCCAAAAGCATCATTTAGGCGCCAAATAATGTGGGCGTCTTATTTGGCGCTAAAAAAAAAAAAAAATGTGGGCGTCACTTTTGTCTCCACATTATTTAAGTCTCATTTTTTATTGCTTCTGGTTGCTAGAAGCTTGTTCACTGGCATTTTTTCCCATTCCTGAAACTGTCATTTAAGGAATTTGATCAATTTTGCTTTATATGTTGTTTTTTTCTATTACATATTGCAAGATGTCCCATGTTGGTGCTGGAGCTACCAAAGCTAAGTGTATCTGCTGTAAACTTTTGGTAGCTGTTCCTCCAGCTGTTGTTTGTATTGAATGTCATGACAAACTTGTTAATGCAGATAATATTTCCTTTAGTAAAGTTACATTACCTGTTGCTGTTCCATCAACATCTAATACTCAGAGTGTTCCTGATAACATAAGAGATTTTGTTTCTAAATCCATTAAGAAGGCTATGTCTGTTATTCCTCCTCCTAGTAAACGTAAAAAGTCTTTTAAAACTTCTCATTTTTCAGATGAATTTTTAAATGAACATCATCATTCTGATTCTGATAATGGTTCTTCTGCTTCAGAGGATTCTGTCTCAGAGGTTGATGCTGATAAATCTTCATATTTATTTAAAATGGAATTTATTCATTCTTTACTTAAAGAAGTCCTAATTGCATTAGAAATTGAGGATTCTGGTCATCTTGATGCTAAATCTAAACGTTTAGATAAGGTTTTTAAATCTCCTGTAGTTATTCCAGAAGTTTTTCCTGTTCCTGGTGCTATTTCTGAAGTAATTTCCAGGGAATGGAATAATTTGGGTAATTCATTTACTCCTTCTAAACGTTTTAAGCAATTATATCCTGTGCCATCTGACAGATTAGAATTTTGGGACAAAATCCCTAAGGTTGATGGGGCTGTCTCTACTCTTGCTAAGCGTACTACCATTCCTACGGCAGATGGTACTTCCTTTAAGGATCCTTTAGATAGGAAAATTGAATCCTTTCTAAGAAAAGCTTACTTGTGTTCAGGTAATCTTCTTAGACCTGCTATATCTTTGGCGGATGTTGCTGCAGCTTCAACTTTTTGGTTGGAAGCTTTAACGCAACAAGTAACAGATCATAATTCTCATAGCATTATTATTCTTCTTCAACATGCTAATAATTTTATTTGTGATGCCATCTTTGATATCATTAGAGTTGATGTCAGGTATATGTCTCTAGCTATTTTAGCTAGAAGAGCTTTATGGCTTAAAACTTGGAATGCTGATATGTCTTCTAAGTCTACTCTGCTTTCCCTTTCTTTCCAGGGTAATAAATTATTTGGTTCTCAGTTGGATTCTATTATCTCAACTGTTACTGGAGGGAAAGGAACTTTTTTACCACAGGATAAAAAATCAAAAGGTAAATTTAGGTCTAATAATCGTTTTCGTTCCTTTCGTCACAACAAGGAACAAAAGCCTGATCCTTCATCCTCAGGAGCGGTATCAGTTTGGAAACCATCTCCAGTCTGGAATAAATCCAAGCCTTTTAGAAAATCAAAGCCAGCTCCTAAGTCCACATGAAGGTGCGGCCCTCATTCCAGCTCAGCTGGTAGGGGGCAGATTACGTTTTTTCAAAGAAATTTGGATCAATTCCGTTCACAATCTTTGGATTCAGAATATTGTTTCAGAAGGGTACAGAATTGGCTTCAAGATAAGGCCTCCTGCAAAGAGATTTTTTCTTTCCCGTGTCCCAGTAAATCCAGCGAAGGCTCAAGCATTTCTGAAATGTGTTTCAGATCTAGAGTTGGCTGGAGTAATTATGCCAGTTACAGTTCTGGAACAGAGGCTGGGGTTTTATTCAAATCTCTTCATTGTACCAAAGAAGGAGAATTCCTTCAGACCAGTTCTGGATCTAAAAATATTGAATCGTTATGTAAGGATACCAACATTCAAAATGGTAACTGTAAGGACTATCCTGCCTTTTGTTCAGCAAGGGCATTATATGTCTACAATAGATTTACAGGATGCTTATCTACATATTCCGATTCATCCAGATCACTATCAGTTTCTGAGATTCTCGTTCCTAGACAAGCATTACCAGTTTGTGGCTCTGCCGTTTGGCCTAGCAACAGCTCCAAGGATTTTTACAAAGGTTCTCGGTGCCCTTCTGTCTGTAATCAGAGAACAGGGTATTGTGGTATTTCCTTATTTGGACGATATCTTGGTACTTGCTCAGTCTTCACATTTAGCAGAATCTCATACGAATCGACTTGTGTTGTTTCTTCAAGATCATGGTTGGAGGATCAATTTACCGAAAAGTTCATTAATTCCTCAGACAAGGGTAACCTTTTTAGGTTTCCAGATAGATTCAGTGTCCATGACTCTGTCTCTGACAGACAAGAGACGTCTAAAATTGATCTCAGCTTGTTGAAACCTTCAATCACAATCATTCCCTTCGGTAGCCTTATGCATGGAAATTCTAGGTCTTATGACTGCAGCATCGGACGCGATCCCCTTTGCTCGTTTTCACATGCGACCTCTTCAGCTCTGTATGCTGAACCAGTGGTGCAGGGATTACACAAAGATATCTCAATTAATATCTTTAAAACCGATTGTACGACACTCTCTGACGTGGTGGACAGATCACCATCGTTTAGTTCAGGGGGCTTCTTTTGTTCTTCCGACCTGGACTGTAATTTCAACAGATGCAAGTCTGACAGGTTGGGGAGCTGTTTGGGGGTCTCTGACAGCACAAGGGGTTTGGGAATCTCAGGAGGTGAGATTACCAATTAATATTTTGGAAGTCCGTGCAATTTTCAGAGCTCTTAAGTCATGGCCTATTCTAAAGAGAGAATCGTTCATTTGTTTTCAGACAGACAATGTCACAACTGTGGCATACATCAATCATCAAGGAGGGACTCACAGTCCTCTGGCTATGAAAGAAGTATCTTGAATACTGGTATGGGGGCGGAATCCAGCTCCTGTCTAGTTTCTGCGGTTCATATCCCAGGTATAGACAATTGGGAAGCGGATTATCTCAGTCGCCAAACGTTACATCCGGGCGAATGGTCTCTTCACCCAGAGGTATTTCTTCAGATTGTTCAAATGTGGGGACTTCCAGAAATAGATCTGATGGCTTCTCATCTAAACAAGAAACTTCCCAGGTATCTGTCCAGATCCAGGGATCCTCAAGCGGAAGCAATGGATGCATTGTCACTTCCTTGGAAGTATCATCCTGCCTATATCTTTCCGCCTCTAATTCTTCTTCCAAGAGTAATCTCCAAGATTCTGAAGGAATGCTAGTTTGTTCTGCTGGTGGCTCCAGCATGGCCTCACAGGTTTTGGTATGCGGATCTTGTCTGGATGGCCTCTTGCCAACCGTGGACTCTTCCGTTAAGACCAGACCTTCTGTCGCAAGGTCCTTTTTTCCATCAGGATCTCAAATCCTTAAATTTAAAGGTATGGAGATTGAACGCTTGATTCTTAGTCAAAGAGGTTTCTCTGACTCTGTGATTAATACTATGTTACAGGCTCGTAAATCTGTATCTAGGAAGATATATTATAGAGTCTGGAAGACTTACATTTCTTGGTGTCTTTCTCATCATTTTTCCTGGCATTCTTTTAGAATTCCAAGAATTTTACAGTTTCTTCAGGATGGTTTGGATAAAGGTTTGTCTGCAAGTTCCTTGAAAGGACAAATCTCTGCTCTTTCTGTTCTTTTTCACAGAAAGATTGCTAATCTTCCTGATATTCATTGTTTTGTACAAGCTTTGGTTCGTATAAAACCTGTCATTAAGTCAATTTCTCCTCCTTGGAGTTTGAATTTGGTTCTGGGGGCTCTTCAAGCTCCTCTGTTTGAACCTATGCATTCATTGGATATTAAATTACTTTCTTGGAAAGTTTTGTTTCTTTTGGCCATCTCTTCTGCTAGAAGTTTTTCCGAATTATCTGCTCTTTCTTGTGAGTCTCCTTTTCTGATTTTTCATCAGGATAAGGTGGTGTTGCGAACTTCTTTTCAATTTTTACCTAAGGTTGTGAATTCTAACAACATTAGTAGAGAAATTGTGGTTCCTTCATTATGTCCTAATCCTAAGAATTCTAAGGAGAAATCATTGCATTCTTTGGATGTAGTTAGAGCTTTGAAATATTATGTTGAAGCTACTAAGAATTTCCGAAAGACTTCTAGTCTATTTGTTATCTTTTCCGGTTCTAGGAAAGGTCAGAAGGCCTCTGCCATTTCTTTGGCATCTTGGTTGAAATCTTTAATTCATCATGCTTATGTCGAGTCGGGTAAAACTCTGCCTCAAAGGATTACAGCTCATTCTACTAGGTCAGTTTCTACTTCCTGGGCGTTTAGGAATGAAGCTTCGGTTGATCAGATTTGCAAAGCAGCAACTTGGTCGTCTTTGCATACTTTTACTAAATTCTACCATTTTGATGTGTTTTCTTCTTCTGAAGCAGTTTTTGGTAGAAAAGTACTTCAGGCAGCTGTTTCAGTTTGATTCTTCTGCTTATAATTTCAGTTTTTTTCATTATAAGATTTAAACTTTATTTTGGGTGTGGATTATTTTCAGCGGAATTGGCTGTCTTTATTTTATCCCTCCCTCTCTAGTGACTCTTGCGTGGAAGATCCACATCTTGGGTAGTCATTATCCCATACGTCACTAGCTCATGGACTCTTGCTAATTACATGAAAGAAAACATAATTTATGTAAGAACTTACCTGATAAATTCATTTCTTTCATATTGGCAAGAGTCCATGAGACCCACCCTTCTTATGGTGGTTATGATTTTTTTTGTATAAAGCACAATTATTCCAATTCCTTGTTGATGCTTTTGCTCCTTTCTTATCACCCCACTTCTTGGCTATTCGTTAAACTGAATTGTGGGTGTGGTGAGGGGTGTATTTATAGGCATTTTGAGGTTTGGGAAACTTTGCCCCTCCTGGTAGGAATGTATATCCCATACGTCACTAGCTCATGGACTCTTGCCAATATGAAAGAAATGAATTTATCAGGTAAGTTCTTACATAAATTATGTTTTTCTTCCTCAGGACAAGAAGTCTAAGGGAACATTCAAAGCTTTTAACTGGTTTCATTCCTTTCGGCAGAACAAGGAACAGAAAACTGACTCCTCTCAGATGCAAGGTAACTGGTTCAGTCCGGAGGCCTAATGCCAATTGGAACAAGTTCAAACGGTTAAAAAGTCTGCTCCAGCCTCCAAATCTGCATGAAGGTGCGGCCCCCAATGCAAGTGTTCTGGTAGGAGGCAGATTAAAGCTTTTTCACGAGGCTTGGTTTCTATCTGTCAGATCCATAGATTCAGAATATTGTTTCTCAGTGATATCAGATTGGATTCTGAACAAGGCCTCCTAGAGGAAGGTGTTTTCTGTCCAATGTTCCAAAAAATCCTGTAAAAGCTCAGGCTTTTCTTCAATCTGTCTCAGATCTGGATAGAATGGGAGTGATTGAAGGACAGGTTGATATATATTATTTCTATGTATTGCTATGTAGATGTTATGTTTCATCTATGTCGATTCAATCCTAAGACACCCTGTGAAGTGCAATAAGAATGTGAATTTGAGGGTTAATGTCAGTTGATAGAAAAAGCAACCTAAGCTAAGATAATAATCTTCCAGGAGAGTTAATTAAGGCTGTTCTTTGTACTACTTGATGTGGAGCTGCGTCTCCAAGAAAAGTAATATTATGGAGTGGAGCTGTGACTCTACAATTTAGGTTTATATTAAGGAAAGCTTGAAGATAGAATGCAGAATAAGGTAACGCATTGTTCAGAAAGCAAGATAAGAACATTTTCGTATACAGAAGCCAAGATTAAGCTAGAGTAGAGGAAAGCTAACATAATGGCCCGGTAGTAGAGTGGGCTTTTTTAATTATTTTTTTATCTTTTTGATTCGGAGCTGCGCCTCCATGAGAGTTATAATATGATATGGAGCTGCGCCTCCACAATCTATGCTCATATATGTGTAGATTATTTTTTTAAAATTTTTTTTTCCTCTTTTTATGTTTTGTTGGAAAAACTAATAAATAAATATTAAAAAAAAAAAAAAAGGTTTAGAGTGATTGTACCAGTTTCTTTACAGGGACTAGTGATGTGATTTCTCTTGTAAGGTGTATCCAGTCCACGGATTCATCCTTTACTTGTGGGATATTCTCCTTCCCAACAGGAAGCTGCAAGAGGATCACCCACAGCAGAGCTGTCTATATAGCTCCTCCCCTAACTGCCACCTCCCAGTCATTCTCTTGCAGCTCTCGACAAGGGAAGTAGCTAGAGAGATGTGGTGCATTAATGTAGTTTATCTTCAATCAAAAGTTTATTATTTTCAAATGGTATTTTCAAATGGTACCGGATTGTACTATTTTAGCCTCAGGCAGAAAGTTGTAGAAGAGTCTGCCTGTGGTTTTTTGATGATCTTAGCGGTTTGTAACTAAGGTCCAGTGCTGTTCTCACACATAACTGAAGAGATGGGTAACTTCAGCTGGGGGAATAGCGTGCAGGGTCTCCTGCTCTGAGGTATGTGCAGTTTTAAATTTTTCTAGAGAGATGATAAGCTAGAAAATGCTGACAATACCGGATTTATTTAAGGTAAGCCTGATTACAGTGATTTAATAACGACTGGTATCATGCTTGCTGTAAAGGGTAATATTTTTATTATTTGCTCTTATTACTGAATAGATATAACGTTGGATTGAGGTATATAAACGTTTATTACAAACTGGTGATAAAACTTTATTCTGGGGCCCAGTTTTTCCACATGGCTGACTAGCTTTTGCCTAGGGATAGTTTTTTAAGGCCCTCTCACTGTGAGTACAGGGTGGGAGGGGCCTATTTTCGCGCCTAAATTGCGCAGTAGTTTTTGCAGCTTGAGACATCCAGCTTCCCTGAAGGAGTCCCCTGAACATATAGGACCTCTCTAAAGGGTTTTTGTGCCTTCCAAAGTCTTTGTATGGGCAGGTAGGAGCCACAGTAGAGCTGTGGCAGTTGGTGTGACTGTTTAAAAACGTTTATATCATTTTTTTGATCCGGTTTTGAAACTAAGGGGTTAATCATCCATTTGCAAGTGGGTGCAATGCTATTTCAGTCTATTATAAACACTGTAAAAATTTCGTAAAATGTACTTTTTTTTCACTATTTTGCAGTTTCTGTGATTTTTTTTTTCTAAGGGATCCCCAAGCAGCGCTGATAGATGCTCTAGCAGCGCCCTGGTCCTTCAGTCTGGCTTATGTGTTTCCACCATTTCCTCTGCTCCCTCATCTGATTGCCAAGATCAAGCAGGAGAGAGCTTCAGTGATTTTGATAGCTCCTGCGTGGCCACGCAGGACTTGGTATGCAGATCTGGTAAACATGTCATCCTTCCCACCATGGACTCTGCCGCTGAGGCAGGACCTTCTACTTCAAGGTCCCTTCAAACATCCAAATCTAATTTCTCTGTGTCTGACTGCTTGGAGATTGAACGCTTGATTTTATCAAAGTGTGGTTTTTCCGAGTCGGTCATTGATACCTTAATTCAGGCTCGAAAGCCTGTCACCAGGAAAATCTATCATAAGATATGGTGTAAATATCTTCATTGGTGTGAATCCAAGAGTTACTCATGGAGTAAAGTCAGGATTCCCAGGATATTATCTTTTCTCCAAAAAGGATTGGAGAAAGGATTGTCAGCTAGTTCCTTAAAGGGACAGATTTCTGCTCTGTCTATTCTTTTGCACAAGCGTCTGGCGGATGTTCCAGACGTTCAGGCGTTTTGTCAGGCTTTAGTTAGAATCAAGCCTGTGTTTAAACCTGTGCTCCGCCATGGAGTTTAAATTTAGTTCTTAAAGTTCTTCAAGGGGTTCCGTTTGAACCTCTGCATTCCATAGATATCAAGCTTTTATCTTGGAAAGTTCTGTTTTTGGTAGCTATCTCTTCGGCTCGAAGAGTTTCAGAGTTATCTGCCTTGCAGTGTGATTCCCCTTATCTGATCTTCCATGCAGATAAGGTAGTATTGCGTACCAAACCTGGGTTTCTTCCTAAGGTGGTATCTAATAAGAATATCAATCAGGAGATTGTTGTTCCGTCACTGTGTCCTAATCCTTCTTCAAAGAAGAAACGTCTATTACACAATCTTGACGTGGTTCGTGCGTTAAAGTTTTATTTACAAGCTACTAAAAATTTTCGTCAAACATCTGCATTGTTTGTTGTCTACTCTGGACAGAGGAAAGGCCAAAAGGCTTCAGCAACTTCTCTTTCTTTTTGGTTAAGAAGTATAATCCGCTTAGTTTATGAGACTGCTGGCCAGCAGCCTCCTGAAAGAATTACAGCTCATTCCACTAGAGCGGTGGCTTCCACATGGGCTTTTAAAAATGAGGCTTCTGTTGAACAGATTTGTAAGGCGGCGACTTGGTCTTCGTTTCATACTTTTTCTAAATTCTACAAATTTGATACTTTTGCTTCTTCTGAGGCTATTTTTGGGAGAAAGGTCTTACAGGCAGTGGTGCCTTCCGTTTAAGCGCCTGCCTTGTCCCTCCCTTCATCCGTGTCCTATAGCTTTGGTATTGCTATCCCACAAGTAATGGATGAATCCGTGGACTGGATACACCTTACAAGAGAAAACAAAATTTATGCTTACCTGATAAATTTATTTCTCTTGTGGTGTATCCAGTCCACGGCCCGCCCTGTCATTTTAAGGCAGGTGTTTTTTTATTTTTAAACTACAGTCACCACTGCACCCTATAGTTTCTCCTTTCTCTTGCTTGTCTTCGGTCGAATGACTGGGAGGTGGCAGTTAGGGGAGGAGCTATATAGACAACTCTGCTGTGGGTGATCCTCTTGCAGCTTCCTGTTGGGAAGGAGAATATCTCACAAGTAAAGGATGAATCCGTGGACTGGATACACCACAAGAGAAATACATTTATCAGGTAAGCATAAATTTTGTTTTTATTCAAATCTCAGAAGGTATGCATTTTCAGAAAAGTTTTAGATCTAAAGACTCTAAACAAGTTTGTCAGGGTCCCATCTTTCAGAATGGATTACTTATAGGAGAGCACTAACTTTTAATTAGTTTTTATGACTAGGTAGTCAGAACAACAAAGACATTTCTTTTGTGTTAGAACTTTCCTTTGAATTAAAAAATATTTTAGATACAAAAAAATGTTTGTTTCAGATTATATAAATAATTGTTACAAAGAAGCAGTTATCATGAAAAAATACAAATTAAAGTGAATGTAAATTTTCCACGAATGAAAGCCCTGTTTTTAAAATACTATTAAATACAAGGGCACTTTCATTCATGAAAGTTTACATTGCAGCCGTTTTTTTAAAATACTTACCTTTTATTCCTTGCATGCTTAGAACACCGGAGCAGCGATTCCCATTCCCCCAGGTCATCTCTTCTTACGTGACAAATCGGGCTTCCTCCAATCATGGTGTTGCCTCAGGCAATGTTTGCTCTGGGGGAAGCCATTATTGGAGGAAGCCGGATTCGTAAGAAGAGAGGACCTGGGGGAATCGCTGCTCCGGTGTTCCAAGCTTGCAAGGAATGAAAGATAAGTATTTTAAAAAAAACAGCTGCAATGTAAACTTTCATGAATGAAAGTGCCCCTGTTTTTAATAGTATTTTTAAAACAGGGCTTTCATTCGAGAACATTTACATTCACTTTCATATTCCTATCCACCCGGAACATCAGTTTCTGAGGTTTGCTTTTCTAGAAAAGCATTTTCAGTTTGTTGCGCTCCCATTTGGTCTAGCTACAGCTCCAAGAATATTTACTAAGGATCTGGGTGCCTTTTTGTCTGTTATCCTCAGGAGGCAAGGCTTCCAATCAATGTTCTAGAACTCTGTCCTATTCTTAGGGCCCTTCAAGCTTGGCCTCTGTTGAAAGGGGATTATTTTCTCTGTTTCCATTCAGATAATGTTACAGCAGTAGCTGATGTCAATCATCAGGGGGGAACTCACAGTTTCCTGGCTATGAGGGAAGTATCTCAAATACTCTCTTGGGCAGGAGTGAACAATTGGGAAGCAGACTTTCTCAGTCGTCTGTCTTTTCATCCAGGGGAATGGTTTCCACATCAGGATGGGTTCAATCTGATTGTTTACCTTTGTGGTCTACCAGAGATAGACCTGATGGCCTGTCATTTGAACAACAAACTCCCTAGGTACTTTGAGAGGTTCAGGGATCCTCAAGCAGTGGCAGTAGAAGCTCTAGTAGTTCCTTCGTCATTTCAGACTGCTTATATGTTTCCTCCTCTGGTTCTTCTTCCCGGAGTAATTTCCAAGATAAAGCAAGAGAAGTAATTTGTAATCCTGATTGCTCCAGTGTGGCCTCGCAGGATTTGGTATGCAGATCTAGTCCAGATGTCCAGTTGCCCTTCTTGGCCTCTTCCTCTAGGTCAGACCTTCTGTCTCAAGGTCCTTTCTTCCACCCAGATCTAAAGTCTCTAATCTTGATGGCATGGAAATTGAACACTTAGTTCTGAGGCATAGAGGTTTCTCAGATTCTGTTATTGGGACTCTAATGCAAGCATTTAAATCTAGGAAGATTTATCACAAGGACTGGAAGACCTACATTTTCTGGTGTAAAGATCATGATTGTTCCTAGCATTCTTTTAGAATTCCTAGGATCTTCCCGTTTTTACAGAATGGTTTAGATAAGGGTTTATCTTCCTGTTCCTTGAAAGGTCAGATTTCTGCTCTTTAAGTTTTGTTTCACAGAAAGATTGCTAGTCTTCCTGATGCACATTGTTTCGTTCAGTCTTTGGTTCATATTAAACCTATTAATAAGCCTATTTCTCCTCCATGGAATCTTAACCTGGTGTTAAGAGTTTTGCAAGCTCCTCTTTTTGAGCCTATGCATAAGTTGTTTCTTCTGATAACATCAGCAGAGAGGTTGTTGTTCCTTCTTTGTGTCCTAATCCTAAGAATGCTTCAGAGAGATCCTTGCATTTTCTGGATGTTGTTAGGGCATTAAAATATTATGTAGATGGGGGAGGAGCCGACCACCAATGCGGCAGGATGTGAACTAAAGGAGCTCCTGATCCACACACAGATCTTTTAAAAAATAAAATAATTATCCTAGATTGCAATTAAAATTCAAACAAGAAGCCTTTCTAACTGTTATTTTTGAAGAACTTTGACCTAAGGTCTTCGGGGGGCCACAAGGACGCTAGCAGGATATATGGCTGACACGCTGTAACTGTTGCTCGATGAGATCTGCTACCTTCAAAGCCTAGGCTGCCGCATAATTCCCTAACCAAATATTGGGTAAAGCCTATAGAGCTACTTATATATATATTGAGTTTAAGCAATAGAACAACCTGCTCTGAGATAATGGCATCTGTTCTGAAAGAAACAGAAACTACATTTTTTAACTTGCTAGATGATCACTTTAGGGAGCTCTACTCGCTGATAAACCACTGCTTTTATATGGATGGGCATATTGCTGTTGACTGCAGTGAGGAGCAGAGCTGTTGAACACTACTTTAGGACAAACAAACATCCTACCTCCAAGGGAGAGTACATTTTGGATGGAAGAGGCTACGATTCCAGCCTCTTACCCAGCGGTTGCGAGAGATAGCTAGGAAAAGTTGTCTTTAGGAGAGGGCGCAGCTCTGCCGGGCTCTCATTATCCCTACCAGAACGCAATATTGCCTGAACTATGTGCAGATTGTTCCGCAGATGTATCGGAGATGACCGTGATTTTTTACTCGGCTAAGTATGTTGTCCTTGTGCAATCTAGAGATCTGGCCTTGGAACAATCCCTAACCAATGTGACAGCCTATGGAGGGGCATTAGTTACAGCCCCACTCTCCTACTTTTTACAGCTTCCCCCCTTCATGCTTGGATCCCCGTTGGTAAGATCCTTTGAACTACAAGGTTTAACCAGCTTTTGGAGTTGGGCTTCTTACTTTGATTCTCATATGAAGGTTGGAATAGGATAAATTCTTTGAATAGGCATATGTTCCCCTAACATTCTTCAGGTTGCACAGGACAAAAACTGCCAAAAGGACATAAGCCTGACTTCATTTATCTGACCAGAAAGCTACTATTTGCAATATATGCTGTTTTGGAGTTTACGTTCACCTTCTCACTATCTCTGCTGCCTATACTTTGCATCAGATAACATGATTTAGCATTGATATCTACACTATGGTAAAATTAAGGAATTAGTTTCTTGGTATTATGTTACTATACATTAAGTGTGTAATATTACAGGCCATATGCATTATTTTTCAAGTAAGAAGGATGATTGTCATTAGTTACCCTTAGCCTTTATATTAGTCCTAATATGGAGTGCCATCTTGCTGTACTTGGGCTCATGTTCTCTATGGACATGACTAGAGCTAGTATGACACTCTATTGTTATATAGGTCCTAGTTGTTGCTATGTTTCCAGTGGCAGGGGAGCCATGGCATTTTTTGCCTAAGCTATAAACTGTGACTCATAAATCAGACACCTACTACCAGTTAAACTACCACATACCCCTGTAAAATAGCTTTGCTAAACAAGGTAGATCGTATACTGTATATATGTATATTGGCCGTACTGCAGTTACATCTTTAGGCTTTCACACTGATGATGTTAGCATGGTCTGGTTCAGATACTAATAGTTCTTCTTCTCATTGGACAGACATACATATTTGCCTACTAGGTCTCCTAGTTTAGAGTTCATGCCTACTTTACATTGTAATTTTATCATTTTCTGATAGTTTGCATATTTCAGATTGAAGTACACAGCCGTGCCTTTGAGGTAACTCATTTTATTAACATAAGGTGGTTCTTACATAAGACTATTGTATCATCTTGTCAACATTTACTCAAATTTCTATAACCATAGTTTACTGCCCCTTAATTGTACCTATAACTAGTCCAAAGATGTTCACTAGAAACCTCTTTTACATTTGTGGGACCTATGACGTAATTACAATGTATTATTATTATTATCAGAATATATGCTAGTATATTTAAAGGGACACTGAACCCAAATTGTTTCTTTTGTGATTCAGATAGAGCATGCAATTTTAAGCAACTTTCTAATTTACTCCTATTGTCAGATTTTCTTCGTTCTCTTGCTATCTTTATTTGAAAAAGGCCTCTAAGCTTTTCTTTTTTTGGTTCAGTACTCTGGACAACACGTTTTTTATTGGTGGATGAATGTATCCACCAATCAGCAAGAACAACCCAGGTTGATCACCAAAAATGGGCTGGCATCTAAACTTACATTCTTGGATTTCAAATAAAGATACCAAGAGAATGAAGAAAATTTGATAATAGAAGTAAATTAGAAAGCTGCTTAAAATTTCATGCTCTATCTGAATCACGAAAGAAAAAAAATTAGGTTCAGTGTCTCTTTAATACATGTATTGTTTGAATCATAATGCAGGTACTATATCATGTTTATTTTATAGCATTCAAGGGTCCAAGAGTCGCTCTAAGACCTGTCTTAAAGCCTCCACTATCTTTCATCTTTCAAGCTGATTTGTAGGTCCAAGAGTGGCCTTTCTTGTACACTGGAGGTTCATATATATATATATATATATATATATATAGATAGATAGATAGATAGATAGATAGATAGAGAGAGATGGTAAAGTTTAATGTAGTACCTATAACTTTTGTTGGTACTTCTTATTATTGAGGGTTACGTTGTACTATGATTGTTTTTGTATTTATGTATTGATGCATTTATTCAATATGTCATATAATACTGTATACAAGTTGATGTGTATGAAACTTGTCTGTATTGTATTTTTAATGTATATTCTAAATAAAAATATAATAAAGAAAAAAGAAATATGTTTATTCTACTAAAGATTTCAGAAAGACTTCTAGTCTGTTTGTTCTGACCTTTCCTAGGCCCAGAAAAAAAGAAGTCCTCTGCTGTTTGTTTAGCCTATTGGTTGAAACTTATGATTCACAGGACTTATTTGGAGGCAGGTCATCCTCTGCCACAGTGGATTACAGCTCATTCTACTAGGTCAGTTGCCACTTCTTGGGCTTTAAAGAATGAAGCTTCAGTTGATTAGATTTGCAAATCGGCTACTTAGTCTTCTTTGCATGCCTTCATTAAATTTTACCTTTTTTGTTGTTTTTGCTTCATCTGAAGCAGCCTTTGGTAGAAAGGTTCTGCAGGCAGTTATATCTGTTTTTAAGTGCATTTCAAATAGGGGGTTGTGGATTTATTTTCTCTGTGAAAAATAAGATGATTTTAATTAATCCGACCCTTTATTTACTTGTGGACTTCTACAGCTTGGGTATTTTCTCCCATAAGTAAATGGCTGTGGTTTCTCACCACCTGTATGAAAGAAAACATAATTTATGCTTATCTGATAAATTACTTTCTTTCATGGTGGTGAGAGTCCAGGAGCCCCACCCTTTTGTTGTTATTGTTTTTGTTTTGACCACATCTCCTTTTATAGCTCTTATTCCTTTTTTACCTCACTTACTTGGCTATACGTTAGACAGAGGTATGTGTGATATGGGAGGAGTTTTATAGAGCTCTTGTGGTTTGGGAATCTTTGCCTCCTAACAGGAGAGAATAAATTTCCATGAGTAAAGGATCGTGGACTCTCACCACCATGAAAGAAAGAAGTCAGGTAAGCATAAATTATGTTATTTTATAAGGAACTTAATGAATCTACCTTATTTTCCAGAAATCCAAATTAAAGTAAAATAAATCTTACATGTAGAGAATATGCAGACTAACATTTATGGCCAGCCTGCAAAAGTCTGTTGTAGATATATATACCTTGGCACCTTAACCACGAAACAGGAGATCCTGACTTATAATCAGTGATCACTGATGTAACCCTTACATATACAAAAGAGTGGATGAGAGGAAACATTGTTGTCTAACAACCACCTTGGATAAGAAGAGGGGTATGGCCATGCTAATTAGAGAAAACAGTGCCAGTCGATTACCTTGTTTTGTCCATACAAGTGTAGCGTATTTAACTTCTAAATCCATTGCGCTTCCAACTGTAGTAGACGTGTGTTAGGGTTACCACCTCTCTTAAGAGGGGGACATGGTCAATTAATATGAATCTCAGATCAGGATAGTTTGGCCCTGTTTGCAGAAATGTCTTGCTACTGGTTGCTTACCCTCCTTGATTGCTGCTCTATGGTTGACCATCCTTGCTCTTATAACATCTGATGCTTTGATCACATAGAAGACCTCACAGCTACAATTAAGTAGGTATATCACAAATGTTGTAGTGCATGTCAGATAATGGTTAATTTGGACTTTTGGTTCGTGTGTGGGTGACAAAAAGTGGAACCAGGCAACATGCTATTGCATGTCGTGCAACTAGGGCATCTGAAGCAACCCTTCATATCAGTGCCCAACCAACTGGGTTTGGTGTAACAGTATTGGGGATCACACAGCATCAACCTGTCCCGCAAATTTTTATTTTGATTATACAACACTGATTATACAGCTAACGATCGTGGCAATGGTGGTATGAAATAATACCAAAATGGGTCTTGATCAATACCTTGGGTTGTCTACTTAATATATATAATTTTGACAGGTAAATAAAAAAAAATCAAGGCTCTATTTCTGTTTAAATGGAGTGATAGCAAAAATGCTAAAAATTAGTATTAATAAAGTAGTCAAAACAACATATCTGTAAATGACAGCTGATTCTGGGTGCAAGGATACCTATGCTCCAAGATGGCGGCATCCAATATGAAGATGTGGAGTCTGATCAACTGGCACCAGTAACAGGATAGAATAAGAGAACAGCTTTGAAGAGCACTGCTGGCACAGGAGGGAAAGAAAAAAAAACCCAGCATGGCAAATAGCACTTATGCAGTTGTAATTGTGCCTAGCAGTTTAATATATCCCTTTAATGCTTTGCAAAGCCACTTGAAAATAATTCAATAACTCCTTTGTAATGGCTTCAATTTCAAAAACCCCATGGGAAGCCATGCAAGATACTATATCATATGGCTATTTTGATAGATTTGAAGTGGCTATATTACTATATTCAGAAAATTCATCAAATATACATATAAACAAACAGATCCATAGATGCACATACAGTACAGTACATCCTACAAACGTAATCACAGAAAAAGAGGGATTTTAAAAAAACAAACATGTAGACAGACATAAACCTGCTAAATCAGAAGTGCCATACACGTGTATTCATAAGATATATACACTCACAGGTATATAGGCTCGTTCGGATACAGACTGAAAGTGAGTAAGTGGATAGATGCAGTTTTGTGTGCCTCTACTATCCTGACATTCAGAGGGAGGGGAGAGACGGGAGGGAGAGAGTGCAGGAAGGTGAGCAGAATGCAGGAGGAAGCTAAGCGTTTTGCCTGCATCAGCAACACTGCAGTGTGAGGGGACAAGCAAGCAGGCTGCAGGATGCTGTTATACCACAGCAAAGGCAAATAGAGGGAAGGAAAAAAAAGGTATGTAATGTGTCTGATATGTGGGTGAGAGAGGGGATGAGGGAAAAAAAGAGAGATGTGCTGCAAACTGCATGCTGCAGGGGAGAAAATGAAGTGAGGGGGGAGATCGAGGGAAACCTCCAGAGAGAGGGAAATATATGTTTGTGAGGGAAACTACATCCTGCAGAAAAGAAAAAAAAAAGATTAATGAGGAGAGAGGTTTTATTGGCCATGATGCCCTGCAGGTTGTAGAAAGGATCAAGAGAATTGAACAGAGGTATGTGTTGAAGATAACTGCTCTCTGCAGGGAAGGAGGAGAGGGGACTGAGATAGGATGAATAAGGGGATGGGGAGTGAGAGATACAGGGATCCAGAGGGTGATGCAAGTGGAGAGGCAGAAAGTCTGGAAATAAGGCAAAGAGAAGCAAAGGAAAGGGTCAGTAATATTCAGGTGAGTAGTGAGAAAAAAATAGATGCCAGAATTTTAAGAGTATATGAGGAGAGGATTGATGAGGGAGGGAATACAAGGGGAAGACACACATAGCAATGCAGTGATGTGTGGTGGCAGAGAGAAAATACTTGTCCCAGTTGAGATGTCTGCAGGACTCTTGCATGTGTAAAAGGCCACAGTGTTTGCATGACAGCTACTGTATTCTGCTATTAATGGGTTTGTGTATGTTTGTGTGAGACACATTGTGATTAATGCACCACTGTGCTTGTATTCTACGCAACCTCCTGCTTGTGTCATTGTTTTGCAGTTAGATGTATGTTCCACTGTTTTTATGTTTATGCTAGAGAATTGGTTTTGTCTGTGTTCCAGATGAAAGAATGCATTTGGTATGTTGCTTAAATTTCACAGTATATGTCTGTGTATTCAAGGATAAAGGGGTTGGGATATGCAGATGTGATGCACTGTAGACACTTTTAAATACTATTATTTTGTGTTGTATTTGGTGTGAAAGCAAATCTTTTTTTACTTTGCATTGTGTATCTAACAGATTATGCTGCATGTTTTTGTAGATGTCAGAAAAAATACTGTGTGAATGATCACTATATGTACCATGTGTACAGATACCTTGGTTTGTATGTATTGCTTGTGATATAATCTGTTAGATGTATTGCAAAACATGCTTCAAGCCTTTCACACTGGTTGGCCTCAAACTGATTACTGTAATATTCTCTATAGAATTACTTTTCTGTCCTTCTTTGTAATATAGTATTTAGTTATGTGTCATCAAGGGACCAGATTTATCTTGAGGCAATGTATGCAGCTGCCTATGAGTGCCTGCCTAATTGGTTAGTGTGCTGAGAATTTGCAAGCTAACTACAGCCAATCAGAGGTCATTTTGGAATACTTATAGCCTCAGCTAGTAAGGAGCTTGCTAGTGGTGACTTCACTGGTAGGAAATGGAGGGGGGAATACGTAAATATTGATTGGGGGTAACAATGCTATAAATCTGGCTGTTACAGTAAATGCATGTGATATGTGTGCTGTGTGCAGTTCTATATGTACTGACCTAATGCTTCTTGCTGTTACAGTGTGTGACTGGCCTTGGGAGCTAACACTTAGATCCTGTAAGGAGTGGTCCCACACTTAAGTGCATGTGAAGGAGCCTTTAAACTGAGCAGCCTGTGAGAAATCCCCTCTTTCAGGGCATTGCATTGTGCTTGGACAACAGTGTATGACACTCTTGGAGCCCAAGAAAGAAACCCCCAGGGAGTGAGGGGGGTTCAAGATGGCGCAGGCAGCCAAGCAACTAAAAAAGATCAAGGATATTGAAGCACAGGCTGTACAGGAGCAGAAAGAGAAAGAGGAGTCAGATCGGAAGCGGAGGAGTCGGTCTCGGGACCGCAAGAAAAAAGTGAGTAATATCAGGGTACTGTGGGGGAGGGGTCGTAACACCAATAAGTAATTCAGTGAGATCTTAGGGGGATGTCTAGTGATACTGAGTAATATGTATGGGTCTTTATAGGGTTATGTATGTGTGAAGGGCTATTGAGTACTAAATAATGGGACTACACTTTCCTAATACCACTGAGTAAAATGCTGAGTATATAGTGAGTAAGGTGAGGGAGCTTGCTTGTGGTATTACAGAGCAATGCATAGAATTGTCTAATGGTGAATAATATGACAGATTACTACATAATATTGGATAATGTTATACCAAGTACTGTGAATGGCTCTGCTTGGGAATAAAAAGTAGTGATTGTCAGAACTGGATTTGCTGATGTTAATTACAAGGTTGCCACGAACAAGCAGTCAAGTCACAACATATAGATTTAAAAGGACATTTAAAGGGACATGAAACCCAATGTTTTTTCTTTCATGATTCACATAGAGCATGTGATTTTTAAATAACTTTCAAATTTGTTATCCATTTTGCTTCATTCTCTTGGTATCCTTTGTTGAAGAAGTAGCAATGCGCTGCTAGAGGCTAGCTGAACACATTGGTAAACCAATGACAAGAGGAATGTATGTGTTGCCACCAATCAGCTTCTGGCTTCCAGCTCATGACCTACTTAGGTGTACTTTTTAACCATACCAAGAGAACTAAGCAAATAGACTTAATATGTAAAGTTTTTTTTTTAAATTGTATGCTCTAACATATGTGGCTTTCATTTCCCTTTTATTTTATTTTCAAATGTTTTATTGATCTTTCAAGGTATAAGAACAAGTAAACAAAAATAAGAAATGAGAGCAATCTCTCATATTAGTAATACACGCAAGGACAATTTACGGTCGTACACGCTATTTGCCATGTACCGCCATATCTTATACAGAGAATTGCTAACTTACATCTATCTTTCATTTCCCTTTTAATGAATTTTTCATTTGTGGAAAAAAATTTACTTTGTCCCATGTTCCCTAGAAAGGTCAAACTCCAAATTCTGTAACCTTGATTTTCAAAATACTGCCTGAACCAGCTATTTGATTTGCATCATTTTAAAAACCTGCAGAATTCTTTATTTGGTCTTTATGGGGAGTGTGGGGCAAGCACCGTTTCTTTACACAAAAGCTATACCGGTTGTAATTTCCCTTTAATAGCTTTATTGTATAATGACTTTGGTGCCCACGGTAACAAATCCAAGCAGTGAGTAAATCAACCAGTACAAGAATAATGTTTATTACTGAAAGAGGTATTTAGTAATGTGACAAGGTGAAATGGTTTATATTGTAATAGTCAAATAGTAAATAGCACAGCATAACGTCTTTGGGTGCTAAAAAATACTGCTGGAAGAGCGTGCAGAAAGGCAAATATATGTATTCAAATGGAAAGGAAAGTCTAATTTAAACTTGCATGATTTGGATAGAGCATGCCATTTTAAGACTCGTTTAAATTCAATTCTATTTTCAAATGTACTTTATTCTTTTGGTATCCATTGTTGAAAAATAATATGTACATATCCTACACTACTGGGTGATGGCTGGTCATTGGTGCCTGCACACATTTGTCTCTTATGATTGGCTGACTAGATGTGTTCAGCTAGCTCTCAGTAGTGCATTGCTGCTCTTTCAGCAAAGGATACCAAGAGATTGAAGCAAATTTGATAATATAAATTAAATGGAAAATTGTTTAAAATGGTATGCTCTTTCTGAGTCATGAAACAAAAATTTGGGGTCCCTTTAAAATGGTTGCTATAATCTACAAAAAAAATGGGTTATCATTATTCTTAAAGGGACATTAAACAGATAGAGAACACAAATTTAAAAAAAAGTTTCAAATTTACTTCTATTATCAAATTTGCTTCCTTCTCATGTTATTCTTTGCTGAAGAAATACCTAGGTAGGTAGCGTGCACGTGCCTGAAGCACTACATGACAGGAAATAGTGCTGCCATCTAGTGCTCATACTAATGTATAACATTGTTGCAAAATTGCTGACATATAGTGCTGCAGACACAAGCACACTTCTGAGTTTATATCCTTGCTTTTGAACAAAGGATAACAAAAAAAACTAAGACAATTTGATAACAGAAGAAAACTTGAAAGTTGTTTAAAATTATGTGCCCTATCTGAATTATGAAAGAAAAAATGTGGGTTTTAGGTCCTTTTAAGATAACATCAAAAGAGTGATTGAAGGTGCAAGATAATCAATATTAGTACGGTATATAGTGCAATATAAAAAGGGCAAACACATCACTGTATATGCACATAACTTCAAATAATACTCCTTACATTATCTCGGTCTGTATACCAAATCCCAATACTTAGAAAGAACAATTGGAAATTAACATTTTATTACTTATCTCGCCACCCACCTCACCTCACGTCACCTATGTCCCACTGGGAGTGTACTTTCTTCGGCTGTCTATGTTTTCAAAGTTTTTTTTATATCCTATACTTAAGTATAAAAACTTTCAGTATAGGTAGGGATACCACAGGCAAAACCAGCTATTTCAGTTGCTGATATAAAGGTAAAAGACCTACTACAATTTAATACACTCCAGCAGGTAAACTGGTTCATTGGAAACAAATTAAAGGGCAGTACAATTCCCTTTAATGCACTATGGAACTCAGTTTGTGACACTGCATCTTGGTCAATTGAAACAAATAAAGATGCCAACGTTATACCTCCACTTTGTTAAAGGTACTCATTACTCAATCCAGGTAACCCCCTTGTTCACTTTTACTTTATACAGAAATCCATTGACCTTGAAATACAGAAATATAGCCCTCAAGGACAGCCCCTATATATTTACTGCTGCTAGGTGTCATACTGGAGTGTATCAATTTGTTTATAAATAGCATTTCAAATAGCTGTTTAGCGTGTTGAAACAACCACCTTTGCTGAAAATATAAATACTTTAGTATTCTCTATAGAAAAGCTATGTGAACAAGAGGCAGCAGAGAGTTAAAATAAGTAGACCTTAATGTTTATAGAGATAGATAGGATAAAAAAGTCTCCTATTTCTGCAGGCACAGCTCATTTATATGGGCATGTTCCTGAGAACAAAAGATTGAGGATTCAATCAGCAAAAACAGCTATTTCATGTACAAAAATAAAAATACAAGATAGTTTCCCATACATTTTATATTCTGCAGCTACTATAGTCATTGGGCCTTTTAAGCTATCCTTAGCTGCTGCTGACAGGACTGTGTAGGCTGCGCCCTAGGCAGCTGCCTAGTTTGCCTAACGGGAGCACCGGCCCTGGCTGCTGATAACAAATCACAAAGCTTCTCTGGCAAATGTTTGTATGTCTTCCTTGTGCCATGTCAACCATATTACCTGGGTCTGCATTGCCCCTTAGTTCGTTGCCATCTTTAATATGCCCATCTTAATGATTCTGGGTGCACATTGTAAGATTGCTGAATGCAGATGCTGCAGATTGATGTTACATCAATGCATCTATTACTGTACTGCATACTATATTTTCGATGCTGTATCCTCAGAACGCTACAAACCTTCCCTACTATATTTATCATCACTATTAGTATGTTATGTTTAAATGAATAAGTGTGTCATTTTACAATAACTGGTGAATAGTATACAGAGCATTTAAGTCATTTCCAAGTATAATACAAAGTAATAAAAAATAAATTGTATGATTGTAGACGATGTCTAGAATGTGATATATGTCGACACAAATTTAATAAAAGTAAAGAGAGGAGAAAAAAGAACTAAGAGAAGAGAAAGGAAAAGAGGGGAGGACAAGGACGTTGTCTCGCCGGATGATCAGGTTATCTCAACAGGGGGTATATGTTTGCCGAAGCACTATTAGTATGTTATATCAGTCACTGCAGCCATCAAATCAATGTACTCCATATTACCATTTACCAATAAAGCATTCACTCGGAAATCTGCATCATACAGACTGCAACCGCAATGGCTACATCATCAACATGCAAAACACCAGTGCCCAAAGCAGTTTAAAATCTTTCATTTCTAGTTCGATTACTAATAGATGATCGAGTAGCCAGTAAATTCCTTTTTAGAGGCTAGACCTAAAGTCAAAACAGTAAGGGCCAAATTAAAAGTGGTTTGCTATTTAATGCTCTTTTTTAACATTAAGTGGTTTGCTATTTAATGCTCTCGAACGCACGCTAACTCTGCTAGAAGTAAGCGTTATGCTGGGGTTGGGTAGCGCTTATATTACAAGTTGCTGATGAGCGCAAAAAGCGGAAGTTAGAATATCGCTAATGCATTGCAACCTATTCCCTCATAGAGGTCAATGGAGCAAAACAAATGGGAAAAAGAACGCCCTACTCATGCGCAAACCCGATTGCATAATCTCAAGTGCACTAACCTGGCATGGAAATATTAATATTTCACATTCTAATGTTCTTCACGTGGCAGAATATGTTCTGTTTATTCATAAATACATATTTCTACATATTATCTGATGTTTTTTTTGGTTCAATATATATCTATACCTATATACATAGATGATTATACATAGGTATAGATATATATACAGATAATTATATATAGGATATCTATTTAAAAATAGATAGAACATATTCTTCTATGTGCAGAACATTGGAATGTGAAATATTTACAGTAAATACACAGAATAACACTTTGTTAAATATGAATATTGCATATATATGTAATTACAGATTTTCAGCTACTTGACTGCAAAGGGCTCCAATGCACACACACATATATATATATATATATATATATATATATATATATATATCTCAATGTTAAAGACCTTTGCCTGCCTTTTTTTTTCTAAAAACACTTTAAACCTTATATCTTTGAGCCTGTGTACCTTTTTTGTGCAATATTTTATAAATATTTTTCATTAAATAGTGTTATGAATAACTGTACTTTTCAATGTATTTTGTGACACTTTTTTGTTTCACAAAGCAGTTAATCAGAGCTCTGAGGACGCTCTATCCGGACGCACGATAACTTCAATTGCGCTCAAATAATTGCGTTTACTTTCAACTTGTAATATGAGCGTTACACCCGACGCACGCAAACACCCGTGATAACCCGATATAATCTGACCCTAAAATGGGTGGTCTGCTATACTACGTAGACTCCTGAATTATTTCCTGCAATTCAGTGCTCCAGACACCTAACTAGGTATTTCTTCAACAACAAAATACAAAGCAAAATTGATAATAGAAGTAAACTGGAAACGTGCATGCTCTGTCTAAATCACAAAAGAAAACGTTTGGGCTTCATATCCCTTTAAGATCAAGATTGCTGAATTCAGAGTCATTTTCTGTATGTGCTAAGCTCCTGAACCTAGTTTTAACATTTCAACAATGTTCTTATGGTTCAGAATGAAAAGAACATACTGTTATTTGAACACAGAAAAGTCACATATTCTGTAAATCAATATTGTCATTATTTGGCAATTATTGTATGATTTACATTTTTGTTTTAACATTAACTCTTCTTGTACCTTTATGCAACCCCAAAAGCTCAAATTGAGTCACCTAATTACCTCTAGTTTTCTTATTAAGATTTAACACTAAGGGCTCCATGTACTAAGCAGTCAGCGAGCTACCCGCAACAAATCTCGCGTCAAAACTCGCAAACTGATATGTACAAAGCCGTCAATTGTGTTAAAACTCGCATCTTTAAAATTGCGAGCGTACTTATCCGCCAAACCTCGCTACTGCTCCATTTTTCACTGTAATTAGACACATTTGACCACCAACTCGCCAAAAAACGAATGTACTAAAAAATCTATTTGTCCGCTCGCTACAATTTCCGCTCCCACCTCGCTATTTTTGCCTCGCCACCTTTTAGGTGGCGGGCAAGGTACAAAACAATAGGAAAGTCAATCTAGACGCCAGTCTAGACATATATAAAAGGCAGTAATATCAGCATTGTACTTACAGCATAACTGGCGTCTAATTTGTCTCTCATTTCCATGTACATAAATTGCGCCCAATTTGTCGACTGTAATTAAAGAGTAATCTATTTAAATTTGTATTGTTAGTTGTCAATCTTTATAATTATTTTTATATTAATATTTATATATTATCAGATCCAGATGAAGCCATATCCAAATTGTAAATAAATATTACAAAAATAACGCTCTGTTATCACTCTTCAAAAAATTTTGAACAATAATAAAGTTGTTTAGATAAGTTGAACTTTTATAGGAGCAAAATTCTATTCCCGCGACTACTATGATGTTCGTGACACCTTGCATGTCACGTGTTAATAATTGGCCAGACAATTCAACTAAAAGTTAAGTACCATCAGCTTAGTCGCGGCGAGCGAGGCGTCAAATTTATCAACAATCCGCAACTGCTCGCGGCGGGCTAGACTTGTCTATTTATTGGGGGAATATTAGTACATAGCGACAGCGGACACCATTTCGCCCGCGGCGAGTAACGGCGAGTTTATCCGCGTCTACAATGACGGATGAATTGACGGCTTAGTACATGGAGCCCTAAGTCTGTTCAGTGAATTAATAGCAAACAATTAAGTAGCCCCTAGACATGCTGATGCTAAGACACAAGATCTGGATCACACTTAGAAGCTAAATTATGAAAAGGAGGAAACCGCTGTTAAAATGATAGGCTGGAAACCTGGGGGGGGGGGGGGGACAGACTGGCTGACTTGTGAGATGTGATATTGCCTCTGCAAGAGTGAAAGGAAAGATGATGATCATATAGAGTGTGGATTTAGACACTACAGCAGATAACGGATTAAAAGAAACATTGTTATTGCTATCTAGAGGGTCACGTTACACCTACTTTAAGGGAGAATACTTTTGAAAAATACATATGTCCAGGGCTGTTTAAAAAAATGTTTGAATAATGTTCCATTATAAAAAAAACCTGACATATGTATTTTTTATGTCTTTCCCCTTAAAGCGGCAATATGATTGGTCACATGGCACTATAAGTTGAACAAGGGTTGAATTCAGGGCTCTTTCTTGCCTATCCCTAAAATCATACTAAAGATATGTGCAGAATCCTTGGGGGGACATTTGCCCCAATATGCCTCTCCTGTAAAAGCACAAGTTCATACTTACTCTAATTATGCTATTAATATTGTGATGCAGTATATGCACTTAGTAAGGCTGAGAAAATTACACAGTGTACAATTTAGCTGTTTAAGTGACATTAATTATTATGTTGTACTACAGTTTTAATTATATGTAGATAGTTGACGCAACACAGCCATACTGTATAACCTGGTGTAATAAAAAGCATAAGGTTAGATTGATAAAAGGTAATTTGGTGTAATATATACTTGTCACCTTTGATGAATAAAACTATATATTCTCTTTAGCAATTAGCATAATTAACTAACCTGCCAAGGTTGGCACTTTTACTGAAAAAAATACCCTCTATTCTAAGCTGCTAATTCAATATGTAGCATCTGTCAGAATCTAAAGCTATTGAAGAGACAGCCAAAATTAAAGGGACAGTTTACCCTAATTTTTTCTCCCCTTTAATTTGATCCCAATAATCCATTTTATCTGACTGAAGGCTAGAAGTGGAGTGCAATTATTAACCAGCCATGACAAGTGGCTGGTAGGTTGCAGTAGCACTTAGCACTCCAAAAAATAACCAGATATTAGATTTGCACTGGGCAGTTTTGGGGCTTTAAAGTGGTTGGGAGTGGGGTGTTCGAAGAAAAAAAAAAGTGCCTTTGCATTGCGATCTATGGGAACTGTGTGTATATAGACATATTAACACGTAAAATATATGTATATATTCATATACATATATATTTAAAAATGCTGCCATCGCTGCGCTACTTACCTCCTTCGCTGCGCGATGTTCTAATGGCATTAGAACGAGACTCCCATAGGAGCCTATTGACGTGTGCACTCTTATGAGCGCAATGCTTCCTAGCAATCATTGCGAGTAACTAGTAATACCAGCGCACATTATCGTACTCTAGTATTACAAAGCTCCACTTGTAATCTGGCCCTGAGCGTATTTAAAGGGACAGTCTACCATAGAATTGTTATTGTTTTAAAAGATAGATAATCCCTTTATTACCCATTCCCCAGTTTTGCATAGCCAATACAGTTATATTAATGTACTTTTTACCTTTGTGATTACCTTGTATCTAGGAACCTTCTTCCAGCCCCTTGATCACATGACTGACTGTTTATTATCTATTGTCTTAAATGTAGCATTGTTTTGTGCTAAATCTTAAATAACCCCCTGTGCCTGAACACAGTGTTATCTATATGGCCCACTTGTACTTTCTGTCTCTTTTTGTTGAAAAGAGATTTAAAAAGCATGTGATAAGTGGCAGCCCTCAAAGGCTTAGAAATTAGCATATGAGCCTACCTATGTTTAGTTTAAACTAAGAATACCAAGAGAAAAAAGCAAATTTGATGATACAAGTAAAGTTGATTAAAATTAAAAGTCCTTTCTGAATAATGAAAGTTTAATTTATACTAGACTGTCCCTTTAAATGATTACAAATAGCTCTTTTCCATTATTTTAGCTTTTGAAATAGCTGTTTTAGCCTGTGGTATCCCTACATATAGGCTATGTAAACATAGCCAGCAGAAGACATTACACTCTCAGTGGGGTGTAGGAGAGAGAGGTCATAATATGTTAATTTTTCATTGTTCTCTCTAAGTAGTGGGCTTTGGTATACAGACAGATATCAGATAAGGAAGCACATGTGTGTACAGAAAGTGCTAAAATAATGAGATCTGATTTTACCTTCAAACTCAATTCATTTTAATAGGATATGGTTTAACCCCTTAATGACCGAGGACGTGCAGGGTACGTCCTCAGAAAAAAGGCAGTTAACGCCTGCACCCTGCACGTCCTCGGTGTGGAAAGCAGCTGGAAGCGATCCTGCTCGCTTCCAGCTGCTTTCCGGTTATTGCAGTGATGCCTCGATATGGAGGCATCCTGCAATAACCTTAGATGGCCATCCGATGCAGAGAGAGCCACTCTGTGGCCCTCTCTGCACCGGACATCGATGGCCGGTATCGTTGGTGGGTGGGAGCCGGTGTGGGAGGTGGGTGGCGGCCATCGATGGCCCTGGTCATGTGGAGGGGGGTGGGATCGTGGGCGTGGAAGTCCGGGCGCGCGCACATGCACGAGGGGGTGCGCGCCGGGGCAGGGACCGGGTGGGGACCGCTGCACTACAGAAAAAAATGTGTCCCAAAATAAAAGTGGGACCAATAATTTAAAAAAAAAACCCTTAGGCGTTATTTAGGTGGTGGGGGTTGGTCCGTGGGGGGGGGGGGAAAGCTACACTACAGAAAAAATAAAAAAAATAAAAACATTTAATTGTGCAAACTGGGTACTGGCAGACAGCTGCCAGTACCCAAGATGGCCCCCAATAAGGCAGAGGGGGAGGCTTAGAGAGCTGTTTTGGGGGGGATCAGGGAGGTTGGGGGCTAAGGGGGGATCCTAAACACCGCATATGTAAATATGCTTTTTTTTTTTTTTCTTTTAAAAAAAAAAAAAAATTTCTTTTATTTTAGTACTGGCAGACTTTCTGCCAGTACTTAAGATGGCGGGGACAATAGTGGGGTGGGGGAGGGAAGGGAGCTGTTTGGGAGGGATCAGGGGGTGGGATGTGTCAGGTGGGAGGCTGAACTCTACACTAAAGCTAAAATTAACCCTGCAAGCTCCCTACACACTACCTAATTAACCCCTTCACTGCTAGCCATAATACACGTGTGATGCGCAGCAGCATTTAGCGACTTTCTAATTACCAAAAAGCAACGCCAAAGTCATATATGTCTGCTATTTCTGAACAAAGGGCATCCCAGAGAAGCATTTACAACCATTTGTGCCATAATTGCACAAGCTGTTTGTAAATAATTTCAGTGAGAAACCTAAAATTGTGAAAAAATTAACGTTTTTTTTAATTTGATCGCATTTGGCAGTGAAATGGTGGCATGAAATATACCAAAATGGCCCTAGATCAATACTTGGGGTTGTCTACTACACTAAAGCTAAAATTAACCCTAGAAGCTCCCTACATGCTCCCTAATTAACCCCTTCACTGCTGGGCATAATACACGTATTTTGCGCAGGGGCATTTAGCAGCCTTCTAATTACCAAAAAGCAAAGCCAAAGCCATATATGTCTGCTATTTCTGAACAAAGGGGATCCCAGAGAAGCATTTACAACCATTTATGCTATAATTGCATAAGTTGTTTGTAAATAATTTCAGTGAGAAACCTAAAGTTTATGAAAATATTTGTGAAAAAGTGAACAATTTTTTTTATTTGATCGCATTTGGCGGTGAAATGGTGGCATGAAATATACCAAAATGGGCCTAGATCAATACTTTGGGATGTCTTCTAAAAAAAAATATATACATGTCAAGGGATATTCAGGGATTCCTGAAAGATATTAGTGTTCCAATGTAACTAGCGCTAATTTTGAAAAAAAGTGGTTTGGAAATAGCAAAGTGCTACTTGTATTTATGGCCCTATAACTTGCAAAAAAAGCAAAGAACATGTAAACATTGGGTATTTCTAAACTCAGGACAAAATTTAGAAACTATTTAGCATGGGTGTTTTTTGGTGGTTGTAGATGTGTAACAAATTTTGGGGGTCAAAGTTAGAAAAAATGGAAAAGTGTTGCGGTCATTAAGGGGTTAAAAGCACAAAAAAAAGCTATTTCATATATACAAATAAACCCAAATAAGCAATTTTATACTCTGCAGCTGGCATAACAAGTCATTGGAAATACATTAAGGGAAAACAATTCTACAGTTCGCTGTCCCTTTAGCTTTTCATAATTCAGACAGAGCATGCCGTTTTAAACGTCTTCCCAGTGTACTTCTTTTTAGCAAATTTGCTTTGTTCTCTTGGTATCCTTTGTTGAAGTGTAGACTCAGGAGCAGCACGAACAGCTGGTAGATAGCGAGGCACATCTGGTGAGCTAATGACAATACGGCATATATGTGCAGTCACAAAAAAAAAGCTAGATCCCAGTACTGCATTACTGCTGCTGAGCCTACCTAGGTATGCTCTTCAACAAAGGATACAAGGCAAATAAAGCAAATTTGAACAGAAATACATTGTTTTAATAAGAAATGCTGAATCTGGTAATGCCTTTCAGTGGACTCCATCGATCTGGTGCTTGGAATATCAAGGATTTATATTTTTTTACACATTACCTGCTTTGACCCAAACACTGGTAAAATAAAATACAATTTACTGCCTATGTTGGTAAAATAATGACTTGGTAGAAACACTTGGGATAACATATAATGCCTTTTGGTAAGACAGGAAATACAATTAAAGAGGCAGTAAATATTTTAGGAAATATTTTATTTTTGTGCAATATCTATCGATTAATATGCGTCCCATAAAGTTTCTAAAATATTGATCCGCGGCCCCCCACGTTAGAATGTTGGGGCTCACTGCTCTAAAAAATAAAGTTTGGGATGCCAAACTTTATTTTTTCTTATAATACTTATTAATATTTAGATGATAACCATGATTCATTTTCTGGTAAAGGTGTTGTTTAATGTCTCAAATTCAGAAGGTACCACATCCCACCGTGGGGGGGCATGGATAGGTTCCCAGCGGTGGTTGCTGCACCCGGGAACGATATTGAAACAGAGTGTTGCGGCGCCTGGGAATGATATTGGAAAAGAGCTATCTGTTTATATATGTTTATATATGTTTATTTATTTTGTTTGACATCCCTATCTGAGTGCCGTGACAATGGCTGACTGTAGACTAAATAGCTTCCTGTGAGAAAACCATAACGGGTGCCCCCTTATTTCGCTTTCATCTGTACAACACATTTGATAATTCGTCCACTGACCATTCTCACAGCTACAGAAAGTTAAGATTTACAGTTCTCTTTGTTATATTTTCATATTTTTTTTCTGTAATTATTTTGGACGAGAGACTATGGTAAAATGTGTTTTCTTTTATATCTATCCATCTCTATCCATCTTACTTACTGTGTAAGTGATCAAAATATAACTTTGTGGACTAAAGTATTTATAACTTATAAACTAATACACAAAATATTAGGATGGCCATAAACATTTTTTATATTTTTGTAATAGAAGACTTTAAAAAAAATAATAAATAAATAAACAAACAAAACAATGAAGCTGTTCGAAGTACAATGAATCCTAGAGCGGGGAGTGCAGGCGCAAATTCCATTAGTCAATCAGTGACCGTGTGACTTATAATGTATTAAAACAAATTCCAGCTAAATATATTAAAAATCATTGATATTATTTAACTTATAAGAATCTAAAGCGCTTCTTCCTTATTAAATTCTTACATTGATGTGGGTTGCTTATGAGCCCGGAGAAGAACCACCCACCTATGCATGACCACTGTTATTATTATTGTTATCAGTTCTTTGTAGAGCACCAACAGATTCTGCTATAAACATGAGTCTAATGTGCAAGAGAACAATTATGGGAGACAAATGGATAGAGGGCCCTGCCAGGAGTTGCACTGTTGTAAATCAGCTCTTAGGAAGGTGATCTACAAAGCAGCCAGGCTCGTAGAGTTACATGCTAAGGTAACAACAAAAGGAGGAGAGGAACTAAGATAGGAAAATGTTAGTGTATATTGTCTGCAGTCCTAACAAGTCTTTAGGGAGCGCTTGCAACTATGAATACTAGGAGCAAGTATTGTGGAGCAAGGCAGAGAGTTCCAGAAGATAGGGGAGGGGCCCTTCTGGTAGACGGGAATGTAAAGAGGTAACGAGAGGAGGAGGTCATAAGCAGAGCGAAGGGGTTGGGAGGGATAGAATCTGGGGACGAGCTCGGAGATGCCCTACTTAGTGCTTGCCAACATGCAGTGCAAACTGGGGGTAAATGACTACGCTACCTAGTAGTGAATTACCGACTACAGGACCCAAATGATCACAAATAAAAGAAATATGCGGCACATATCCATATTTTTGAATGCACAATAAATAAGGTACAACATTATGCAAATCACCTTGTACAGCTTTAAAGGGACACTGAACCCATTTTTTTTCTTTTATGATTCAGATAGAGCATGATATTTTAAGCAACTTGCTAATATACTCCTGTTATCAATGTTTCTTCATTCTCTTGCTATCTTTATTTTAAAAGCAGGAATGTAAATCTTAGGAGCCAGCCCATTTTAGGTTCAGCACCATGGATAGAGCTTGCTTATTGGAGGCTTACATTTACCCACCAATCGGCAAACATAACCCAGGTTCTCAACCAAAAATGGGCCGGCTCTTATGCATCACATTCCTGCTTTTTAAATAAAGATATCAAGAGAACGAAGAAAAATTGATAATAGGAGTAAATTAGAAAGTTGCTTAAAATTGCATGCTCTCCCACACTATCAGCAGAATCTGCCGACACCTTAAATTCTCCCATTACTATAGAAGAAGTTGAGAAAGTGATTACTAAATTATCTTCAAATAAAGCAGCTGGTCCAGATGGGCTTCCTAGTGAATTCTATAAAATACTATCCGCGGAAAGTGCCCCTTTGCTGTGTAATCTTTTCAATAATTTTTACATAAATGCTAAACCTGTTCCATCTTCCATCGCTGCGTCTTTCACGACTTTAATACTTAAGCCTGGCAAAGATCCTAAATGTAAGGAATCGTATAGGCCAATAGCCCTTTTGAATTCAGATTACAAAATTTTAACTACAATATTGGCATCTAGACTTCAGGGGGCACTAGGTAAAATCATTCACTCTGATCAAGCAGGGTTTTTAAACAAACGCAATTCCTCTGCAAAAATTAGAGAGTTACTGGTTGTTGCGGAGTATTTTGGGAATTTATCGGGCTCAGAGGAGCGGGGAGAGGGCACCCCTGACCTTGCTATTCTATCTATTGATGCTGAAAAGGCTTTTGATTCTATCATTCATAAACACATAATAAATTCATTAATGCAATTTTAGAGGTAAGTTCTCTAAATTTGTAGAGAATTTATATAGCCAGCCCTCTACAAGACTCATAGTAAACAATAATCTCACACTTGATATATTACTGGGTAGGGGGACGCGTCAGGGGTGTCCCCTCTCCCCGCTTCTCTTTGATGTTTCCATTGAACCCCTAGCAATCTGGATAAGACAATTTCTTGAGGGTATAAAAATACATAATTACGAGATAAAAATTGGATTATATGCAGATGACTTGCTTTTGTATGTGGCTAACACTAAAGTGAACATTCCCAAGCTGATTTACATAATGGATCACTTTGGATCCTTCTCTGGATATAAAGTGAACTTGACAAAATCGGAAATATTCTGGCTTAGGAAGAACGCTACATCTCTTTTAAATATACCTTTCCGGGAGGTCACGGACTCTTTTAAGTATCTGGGGATCTGTATTCCGGTTAACTCTTCAGATTTATATAATTTTAACATTCCACCAATATTGAAAATTATTAGAGATAAACTTAAGTCATGGCAGAACTTACCTATATCAATTTCTGGTAGAATCGCACTATTTAAAATGGTTCTTCTCCCAAAGTTGCTTTACATTCTTCAAAACACTCCGATAATTTTATTAGAAAAAGATATTCGTACACTTAACAGTTCACTTATACAGTTTTTGTGGCAGGGGAAAAGATCAAAGAGTTCCCTTATCAAATTGTCAATTTCAAAGGAATATGGTGGACTTGCACTACCAGATCTAAGGCTTTATAATCTTTGCTTCTTGGCACGGATAGCAATTGACTGGATTTTATCCAATAATTATGTCTTAAATAATGAACTTGAAACAGACGTTTGCACCCCGTACCTCCCAATAGCATTATTACACTCTGTAACAAAAGAAGTACCTGCGGAAATTAAGAAACTGAAAACAATCTTTAACCCACTTAAGGCATGGCATAAAATCGCCAACCTCCTATCAATTAATGCTAAGGCTTCCTCTTATCTGCCCTTAAGAGGAAATCCAAAATTTCAAGCAGGCCTTAACTCGGCTGTCTTTAAAGGATGGCACAATGCTGGCCTGAGTAAAGTTTATCAAATAATAGATGGGAATAGGGGATGCATTAAAACGTTTCAGGAATTAAAAACGGAATTTAATCTATCTAACAAAGATTTCTTTGCTTATCTACAGGCAAGGCATTTTGTCTCGGAAATAACTAAGGAAAGGGGCTGGAGCTGGGGACTAGGAAAACTGGAAGACTGGCTTGTTTTAGCCAGGAATGGACATATGTCCATAGCTCCTTGTTATCATTACCTTAATGCTAGTAAAGGTCTTCCAATTTTATCCAAAATGGCAGCGGATTGGAACATATTAATCCCTCAGGGCAATGTTGAACCAAAGCTGCTTCAATTATCATTAAATAAAATTGCTCAGACCACACTTTCCGCTACCTGGCGTGAATCACAGGTTAAACTTCTTCACAGAGCTTACTTTACACCTGGGAGGGGCCTCAGATGTGGCAATTTTGGATTTAATAAGTGCCCCAAATGTGCATATCCTGCAGCAGACTTATCGCATATGTTCTGGGCATGTCCTAAAATAAGAAACTTTTGGCTCAAGCTAGAATACTGGCTAAAAACTGTTTTAAAGATAGCTCCTGTGACTTTAACATTTTTTCAAATAGTATTTTGTGTAAATGGGGGACCTGGTAAGCAAGTTAATGAAAAAGTAGTAATTTCTTCTATTCTGGCTAACAGGTATCTAATTTGCAAAAAATGGAAAAGTCGAGCACTTCCAAGTATTGTTGAAGTAAAGAACTGCATGAAAAAAACAATGCATACTTGAGCAAACAGATACAAATATAGACAATGAACAAGATATTAGGAAAAATTTTAGCGAATGGGCAATATTTTTAAAGATATTTCCCACTACTGAAATAAATCATATAATTTTTCCATTTCGACACTCAGAAACAGTCCTGCTAGGAAACTGGTAGGTGGTTGAAGGGAGATGTGGAGGGAGACTGGGTAAAGGGGGTTTCCCTTTCCCCCCTTTTTTTTTTTTGTTTTGTTTTGTTCTGTCTTGTGTTGGTTTGCTTGTTGATTTGTTCTGTTGTTTATTTGTTGGTTTTAGTTGTTTTTTTTGAGAATAAAACAAAAAGCACCAACAGAGTATATTTACATAATTAATAGAGGTTAGTTTTTTCCAGATTTGGATTGGTCTTTTCATTTCTTTTATTTGTTTGTCTATGTGAATATACATTATGCAGGTATTATTACTATTTTTGTTTTTTAAGGCCTCTTTTACGGCTTGGAATGGATAAGCCAATGATGTGTTTGTATTATATTTACTCTGTTGGATTATAAATAAAGAATTAAAAAAAAAAAATTGCATGCTCTATCTGAATCATGAAAAAAAAAAATTGGGTTTAGTCTCCCTTTAAGCTCATCCCAAAAGCTAGTTATCTAAAGAAACCCTGGTTGAGAATCCCTTTTCTATATATTTGATTATTTTTGCAAACAGTCCTTAGATCACATTTTCTCTCCTTCTGTTATTATATTCTTCCATTCTTGACTTTAAGAATTGATACAGCTATTAAATTCTCATTTCCTGTTTGCTAGTGGAGCTATAAATACATCATATCAAGGATTCTTACCAAAAGCTCACCTTCTTTTTATGCTCTCGCCTCTTCCTATACGCAACTGTCACCTCATTTACCTTATTGATTTAGCCATATTAATGGACATTATTTTTTTTTACCCATTTCTCATACCTCATGTAGGCAGATGTAGAAATAGGAATTCCTAACGCAATGATAGAGATGGCTAAAGTGCAACGTGTAAAGATCTAGATAATTTGTCTTTATAACAGAAAAGGATATGGACTTACAGAAGTTGGCAACTCAAACCTGCTTAGTTGATTTAGTAGCAAAATAGATTTTGGACTTAATCCATTATCTTTGTGTTCTAAAAGAGAAATCCGGTCCAGGCAGAAATCCACCCTGAACAGAAAATTGCTGGCTGGGACTTGTGTAGAACATCCTTGTATTTATAGGAAGATTGATCAGTTCAGGGTGAGTTTTGCCCAGAAGAGTAGAGGAGAAAATGTAATAAAAGTATCCTTTAAAGCAAGCATAATAGGTCTGTTGTCCAAGAGGTCATGTAAAAAAAAGAGAAAGTGAAGATCTTAAATAGTTAATTAAAGTAGACAGAGAGCATGATGAGTACACACAATAGTATTCTTATACTTGTTCAATAACTAATACAGGAATTGGGATCTCAGTTCTTTTGCATAGGCATGAGACAATACTGGAAATATCTAGAACACATCTAGTCAATAGACGTCAACATTGTTGAATAATTGTTCTTAACTGCTGTTATATATATATATATATATATATATATATATATATATATATATATATATATATATATATATATATATATATATATATATATATATATATAAAAAACACTAAAAAATATACTTCCTAATTTCAGTGTTTGTATTTCTCCATTTTTAAAGACAGGAAATTCAAATTAAGGGGAAAATCAAACACCTCAGCTACAGTCAAAAGCAATTAATCAATTTATTGAAATTAGGCCAATAGATATGACTTCTAGTGCCGTTATCTATTAGCCTTTTATTTTAAATTTTGGCAAAACAACCAAGTTGATACTTGAAAATATATTTATATTTGCGTGTAAGGGTACCTTTATTCTGTTGACAACATTCAAATGTACTATTTGCTTCATACTTATTATTATTATCGGTTTATTTGTAGAGCGCCAACAGTTTCCGCAGCGTTGAAAAAATAGCAATGCGCATAGATGAGCCAATCACACGAAGCATCTATGTGCAGCCACCAATCAGCAGCTACTGGGCATATTTAGAAATGCTTTTCAACAAAGGATATCAAGATAATGAAGCAAATTAGATAATAGAAGTAAATTGGAAAGTTGTTTAAAATTAAAATTGCAAGGGCTATTAACTGTCATGAGGGGTAGACAGTAGCTCTGTAAATGTTTCCTTCATCCTACTTACACTTTTCTGGTCTTATACCTTTTTTTATCACTCTTTCTTGTGTTTCAGTATTATTTTTATTCCATACTTCCTTGGAGTGAGTACAAATCTCCCAAAGGCCTTCTGGGTCAGCATCAGTTCAGTTTCTACCTATAGAAACATAGAATTGAAACATAGAATAGAAACATAGATTTTGATGGATTTTATGTTAAGTCCATCCATGATGAATCAATCACCCTTTCTTTAAAGAAATGCTTACGTAAATTACTCCTAAGCCTACTACCCTTTAGCTTGAGATCATGACCTCTTGTTATACAGGCTACAGCTCCACAGCATTTGACGAAAGTTTTTATTGTGTACAGCTAGGGGAAAAAAAGAAATATTGACCCTTCTCAGTACAAAATGCTTTTACCACCGTCACCTGCATTTTAAATATGGATCAAAAATATCATCAAAAATGTTGCAAGGCCAAGATAAGACTTTAAAATGTTGCGTTAAGAGACTTTAGGAAGTCAACCTGACTTCTGGCACGTCCCTGTTGAGGGTGACTTTATGGAATCAGTTTGTGCCAGTGGTGTTCAGTGATGCATTTATTGTCATGTGATCTCCAGCCCGTTGTTATTATGTCTGTAGTCATTGAGCAAACTGGGGCATATGAGGACAATAAGGACACCTCATGTGCGCGCAGGAGAGAAAGCAGAGAATGTCTCCTCCTTGTCCTCATTGAAGGGGTTAATTTAAGATATTTAATGAATACAAAAATTATCGCATATTGCAATACTTGTATTGCCCATTATTAAAGGGGCAGTAAAGTCAAAATTCAACTTTCATGGTTTTGAAAGATAGAGCATGCAGTTTTAAACAACTTTCCAATTTACTTGTATTATCAAATTTCCTTTGTTCTTTCTGTATCTTTTGTTGAAGGGTTAATCTAGGTAGGCTGTTATGAGCTCAGGGGTGTGCACGTCTTTAGTACTTTATGGCAGTAGTGTTTACAACTATATATAATACTACTACAAACAATTTTGCAAAACACTGCTGCCATAGAGATTGAAATACAAGGGCCTTTATGATTCTCCCTAGGTTTACTTCTTAACCCCTTAATGACCACAGCACTTTCCATTTTCTGTCCGTTTGGGACCAAGGCTATTTCTTTCATGTAATTAGCAAGAGTCCATGAGCTAGTGACGTATGGGATATACCCCACTTTCTCGCCACTAAATGGACTTTCTAAAGATACCATTATTTTCATCATATCTTATAATTTACTATAAAAAAAATTATAAAATATGAGGAAAAATGGAAAAAAACACACTTTTTCTAACTTTGACCCCCAAAATCTGTTACATATCTACAACCACCAAAAAACACCCATGCTAAATAGTTTCTAAATTTTGTCCTGAGTTTAGAAATACCAAATGTTTACATGTTCTTTGCTTTTTTTGCAAGTTATAGGGCCATAAATACAAGTAGCACTTTGCTATTTCCAAACCACTTTTTTCCAAAATTAGCGCTAGTTACATTGGAACACTAATATCTTTCAGGAATCCCTAATTATCCCTTGACATGTATATATTTTTTTTAGTAGACATCCCAAAGTATTGATCTAAGCCAATTTTGGTATATTTCATACCACCATTTCTCCGCCAAATGCGATCAAATACAAAAAATCGTTCACTTTTTCACAAATTTTTTCACAAACTTTCGGTTTCTCACTGAAATTATTTACAAACAACTTGTGCAATTATGGCATAAATGGTTGTAAATTCCTCTCTGGGATCCCCTTTGTTCAGAAATAGCAGACATATATGGCTTTGGCGTTGCTTTTTGGTAATTAGAAGGCCGCTAAATGCCACTGCGCACCACAAGTGTATTATGCCCAGCAGTTAAGGGGTTAATTAGGGAGCTTGTAGGGTTAATTTTAGCTTTAGTGTAGTGTAGTAGACAACCCCAAGTATTGATCTAGGCACATTTTGTTATATTTCATGCCACCATTTCACCGCCAAATGCGATCAAATTGAAAAAAAAAAGTTAAATTTTTCACAATTTTAGGTTTCTCACTGAAATAATTTTCAAACAGCTTGTGCAATTATGGCACAAATGGTTGTAAATACTTGTCTGGGATCCCCTTTGTTCAGAAATAGCAGACATATATGACTTTGGCGTTGCTTTCTGGTAATTAGAAGGCCGCTAAATCCTGCTGCGCCTCACACGTGTATTATGGCTAGCAGTGAAGGGGTTAATTAGGGAGTTTGTAGGGAGCTTGCAGGGTTAATTTTAGCTTTAGTGTAGAGATCAGCCTCCCACCTGACACATCCCACCCCCTGATCCCTCCCAAACATCTCCCTTCCCTCCCCCACCCCACAATTGTCCCCGCCATCTTAAGTACTGGCAGAAAGTCTGCCAGTACTAAAATAAAAGGGTTTTTTTTTTTTTTTTTTTTTTAAATCTTTTTTTTTTTTTTAAACTTTTTAGCCATTTTTTAACATTTGTTAACATTTTTTATTAATGCATTTTCTGTAGCGTAGCGGTTCCCAACCACTCCCTCCCCGTGCACGCGCCCGCCCCCGCCCTCCCGTGCACGCGCGCGCCCCCAGCCATCCCCGCCCACGATCCCGCTCCACATCACCAGGGCCATCGATGGCCGCCTCCCGGTCTGGCTCCCACCCACCAACGCAGTGAGCCACCGATCTCCGGTGCAGAGAGGGCCACAGAGTGGCGCTCTCTGCACCGGATGGCTTAAAAAGGTTATTGCAGGATGCCTCCATATCGAGGCATCACTGCAATAACCGGAAAGCAGCTGGAAGCGAGCGGGATCGCTTCCAGCTGCTTTCCACACCGAGGACGTGCAGGGTACGTCCTCAGGCGTTAACTGCCTTTTTTTTGAGGACGTACCCTGTCGTTAAGGGGTTAAAGAGACATGAAACCCAAAATTTTTCTTTCATGATTTAGAAAGAGCATGTGATTTTAAACAACTTTCTAATTTACTTCTATTATCTAATTTTCTTAATTCTCTTGATATCCTTTGCTGAAAAGCATATCTAGATAGGCTCAGTAGCTGTTGATTGGTGGCTGCACATAAATGCTGCCTCTTGTGATTGGCTCACCCATGTGTATTGCTTTTTCTTCAACAAAGGATGCCTAAAGAATGAAGCAAACTAGATGATAGAAATAAATTAGGATGTTGTTTAAAATTGTTTTCTCTATCTGAATTATTAATGAAAAATGTGAGGTTTAATGTCCCTTTAACACAGAATACCATGAGAACAAAGCAAAATTGATCATGTATATACATTTGAAAGTTGTTTACAATTGCATGCTGTATCAGAATCATTAAAGTTTAATTTTGACGTTACTGTCCCTTTTAAATATACAATTATGTGCCAAAGAACAATCTTTTGCAAACCAATGGGGCACTGCAAGTATGTAGCAGTAAATACTGCAGTAACTTGAAGTTAAATAATGCACATGGGCAATAGAATAAATAGTGTGTTAATATGAAGCATTAAAATATTATACTGGAACAATACAAATATTAATGTGCCAACTCGTATCAGTAACTTAATTTTACCCTCCAGAAATACTGCATATTATAATTATTATACTGTAATGATGTAAACAATATATTTAGGTCAGATTTCATGCATATTTCTTTATAAAATGTAAGAATGCGGGCTCCATCAGAAGCAATATAGCGTAATAATATGTAATACTGTGTGATAGAGCAACAACTAAAAATATTATAATGTGTAACTGCAGAGACTGAGTAATACAGTATTATGTTACAATTGCACTGAGTTATTTAGAGCCATATTTTACTGATACTGTCTAATACAGTTTTATTGTTCCACAGACTTCATGCAGATATTCCATAATGTGCCCACAATGTGCAGGAAAATGTGATCAGGGCTTTGTAGCTAGTGTGATTTTAATTACAGAATTATAGTGATGACAAAACAATAGAAAAAAAAGACAATGTGCTATTTCTGGTACAAATGTTATTTTTTGGTAAAATATAGTTTGTTGCAGAATAATGTAGATTGAAGCTACACGAATAAAATAATATGGCGTGACCCAGCAGACACACAAGTTATTGTGTTATATTGTGTGATGCATTGAGAGGGCTCAGTTCATTAATGCGTCAGCTGCAATACATCACGGTTACCAGTTTTAACTGCCTTGGGAGCACTCAGCGATTTGAGGTCAGCAAAATGAGTACCATTTAGCTGAATAATAGGAGCAACTATTGCTATCTATGCTACAAACTAAAAAGCAGGAAGCTTAAAATAGTGTAAGGAAAAAAAATAGACACTATACATATATATATTTTCTCTCTCTCTCTCTGCCCAACACTGCCCAACACTGTTTTAAGCTTCCTGCTTTTCAGTTTAAGACATAGCAGCAACTATTACTAGTCAACACAAATAGGACGAGAGCACTCCCTTTTAATTTCAAATCTGTTCTTCTTGCTCAAAGTATGTTTATGTAAACCTAGAGGTTTAAGGGTTATTTTTTTCCCTGATTTGGCAGTTTTTTGTTTTTAAATTTGGCGCTTTTTTCACGCGCGCGCACTTACGGGCCGGTGAGGATGTGGTCACGTGTTTCTCCGCTCTTCTGCTTTTTTTTCTCATAGCATCTTGAGCTGCGGAGTGGCGTGCTGCTTGGAGCTGCTGCTGGGTTCATTTATTCCTTTTGCTCTAGTTGCTAGTGGGAGCTCCTGGTTCTGGTGTGGTGAGTTACCTCAGTCAGTCTGAGGATATAGAGGTAGCCTTTTACTTCTGATCTCTTTCTGCAGTGGGGTATTTTACTTCTATTTAGTTTGTTTATTCTGTGAGAATTTTTAAATACTTTTTCTATTATGGACACTGAACTAGATGTTGCAGCTTCTTTAGTTAAATGTTTACTTTGTTTAGAGGCTCAGGTTATGCCTCCAATGCAATTGTGTTCCACATGTTTAGAGAAGACTTTAAAGATAAAATGTTTCCTGAGCTTGTCTCTCAGGATAATGCTGTCCAAGCCGTGATTCAGTTACCTCCTCAGACGCCTCATTCTATTTCACATGAAGTGCCCTGCAGTTCCTCTCAACCTCCTTCTGGAGGTGTTTACCTACGGATTTTGCTGCACAAATATCATCTGCTGTGTCGGCAGCTTTATCAGCTTTTCCAGTTTCTGGTAAACGTAAGAGGAAGTCCAAGTGTATTAATTTTGGTAAGGGTTCTGACTCAGCTAAGGCTACATTAGTTAGTCTGTCACATTTATCTGATAAGTCCTCAGAGGCTTCTAAAGGGTGAGTTATCAGATAATGATACTGCTATGCCCAATGCTACAGATTCAGAGGAGATTAATTTCAGATTTAAGTTAGAACATCTCCAAGTGCTGTTGAAGCAGGTTCTTGCTATTTTGGACGAAGCTGATTTATCTGTTGCAGAGAATTCAAAGAGGTCTAGTAAACTTATTCGGGTATATGATGTCCCTGCTTCTGTGGAAGTATTTCCCGTTCCAGATGATATGGCAGAATTTATTACTCAGGAATGGGACAAGCCAGGGATTCCTTGTTTCTCTTATAAGGTGTATCCAGTCCACGGATTCATCCTTTACTTGTGGGATATTCTCCTTCCCTACAGGAAGTGGCAAAGAGAGCACACAGCAGAGCTGTCCATATAGCTCCCCCTCTAGCTCCACCCCCCAGTCATTCTCTTTGCCGGCTCTAAGCACTAGGGTCTCTCTCGGGAGGGTAAAGTGAATGTGGTGTTAGAATTGTAGTTTTTATTATCTTCAATCAAAAGTTTGTTATTTTAAATGGTACCGGTTTGTGCTATTTACTCTCTAGCAGAAAAGTGATGAAGATTTCTGCTGAGAGGAAAATGATTTTAGCATATTGTAACTAAAATCCACTGCTGTTCCCACACAGGACTGAGGAGTACCAGAAAACCTGAGTTGGGGGAACAGCTTGCAGGGGAACTGCAATAAGGTATGTTCAGTCATTTATTTCTAGACAAGACTGAGATAATGCTAGAAGAGACTGACAATATCCCCATGAGGGGAGGGTAAGCTATGTTCAGAGACTTAGTAAGGAATTGAATGCTTACATAACAGGGCTAATTATGCTGGTTGACACTAATTCAGGGCAATCAATTATTTTCTTAGGAAAAAAGACACTTTGAAAGTCCTTTTGGGTTATTTCTGGGGTTATTTCCCACATGGCTATTTTTTATTCACTTTGGAGTGATTTCTTAGGCCTCATAGCTCCGGAGTAGAGTGGGAGGGGCCTAATTTTGCGCCTCAGATGCGCAGTTAGAATTACATAGAAGTTCATGCTGCTTCACATGGAGGGTCCTGCTGCTGTTTGAGGGGCTAAAGGAAGCTATATTCCCCCAAATCTGGTCCCTAAGGGCAGGTAGGGCCACAGCAGTAATTTTAACCGGGTGTTGGCTTTAGGCTGCTCCGGTTTGGGCATTAAGGGGTTAATCGTTTTGCTACTTGTGGTGCAATCTTACTAAGGCTCTAGGTACATACTGTGAAAATTTCAAAAGGATTACTGTATTTTTCACTGTTTTGCAAAATTGTGTGCCTTTTTTATCTCTTAAAGGCACAGTAACGTTTTTTCAAATTGTGTTTTTTATTTGATTAAAGTGATTTTCAAGCCTGTTTGTGTATACTACTAGTCTGTTAAACATGTCTGACACCAAGGAAAATCCTTGTTAAATGTGTTTAGAAGCCATGGTGGAACCCCCTCTCAGAATGTGTCCCACTTGTACTGATATGTCTATACACTTTAAAGATCATATTGTTGCACTTAAGAATGTGGCCCAAGATGATTCTCAGACTGAAGGTAACGAGGGTAGCCCGTCTGCCTCTCCCCAAGTGTCACAACCAGTTACGCCCGCTCAAGTGACGCCTAGTACCTCTAGTGCGTCTAACCCTTTTACATTACAAGACTTAGCGGCAGTCATGGATAATTCTCTTGCAGCTTTCTTATCTAAACTGCCTGTGTTACCTGCAAAGCGTGATAGCTCCGTTTTAAGAACAGATTATGAGCATTCTGACGCTTTGGTAAAACAAGAAGAAACACCAGCGCTCTAGATGGAACACAGAGAGAAAGTATATGGAACTGGAAGCTGAATCCAGTTCCAAGGGGTATGTGTCTCTCTGAATACTACCCCAACAGAAGTGTATAATCACTTAGATCAATTAAGATGACACTGATCACAACAACAACAAATATAAATGTACAAATATGTGGGAGTGCAGCAAGAAGTGGAGATGATCAGTGTACCCCTAACACTGTGGTAAATAACAATAAAAGAGAACGAAAATCTTTATACTTCTGCGCAACTTCGAAATGTTTGAATCTATGCTGTAAAGGTGGTAGATATAGTCTTAAACCATATGTATTTCAGATAGATGAATATATGGTATATGCTCTTAGTTCTTGTGCAACACATCCAAATCAGAAAAGAGTATAGGTGTCCTCTTACCGGAAATTACCCCAATCATATGAGGTAATGTATAGTCATGTAGTTAGAGATGTGGATCTATAGTCTGCCGCTGTGGGTGCCTGTTCTTTCTGTGCAGCCTTGTGTATGGTAGTCCTGTGTCTGGAACTTCCTTAATCTTGTGCTTGGAAAACTCATGGCAATATGGTTTCGTCCCGGGGTCTTTCCCAGAAGTCCCAGAAGTCTGGATTTACTCTCTTCTTGATTCTTTTCTGATTTGGATGTGTTGCACAAGAACTAAGAGCATATACCATATATTCATCTATCTGAAATACATATGGTTTAAGACTATATCTACCACCTTTACAGCATAGATTCAAACATTTCGAAGTTGTGCAGAAGTATAAAGATTTTCGTTCTCTTTTATTGTTATTCTGACGCTTTGGTAGCTGTATCTGATATACCCTCACAACACTCTGAAGTGGGAGCGAGGGATTTGATGTCTGAGGGAGAAGTCTCTGATTCAGGAAGGGTTCCTCCTCAGACAGATGCAGATACATTGGCTTTTAAATTTAAACTAGAGCACCTCCGCGTTTTGCTCAGGGAGGTATTAGCTACTCTGGATGACTGCGACCCTTTGGTGGTCCCAGAGAAATTGTGTAAAATGGACAAGTACTTAGAGGTCCCTGTTTACACTGATGCGTTTCCGGTCCCTAATAGGATTGCGGATATCGTTACTAGGGAGTGGGATAGACCAGGTGTCCCCTTTGTTCCCCCTCCTGTTTTTAAGAAAATGTTCCCCATATCTGACCCCGTGCGGGACTCGTGGCAGACGGTCCTTAAGGTGGAGGGGGCTGTTTCTTCACTTGCTAAACGCACAACCATACCAATTGAAGACAGTTGTGCTTTTAAAGACCCTATGGATAAAAAATTAGAGGGTTTACTTAAGAAAATTTTTGTTCAACAAGGTTTTCTTCTCCAACCTATTGCCTGCATTATTCCTGTAACTACTGCAGCTGCTTTCTGGTTTGAGGCGCTGGAAGACTCGCTCCAGACGGAGACCTCATATGAGGAAATTATGGATAGAATTAAGGCTCTAAAGCTAGCTAATTCTTTTATCACTGACGCCGCTTTCCAAATAGCTAAGTTAGCGGCGAAAAAATCAGGTTTCGCCATTTTGGCGCGCAGGGCGCTATGGCTAAAGTCCTGGACGGCCGATGTGTCGTCTAAATCCAAGCTTTTGAACATTCCTTTCAAAGGAAAGATCCTCTTCGGGCCTGAATTGAAAGAGATTATTTCAGAAATCACCGGGGGAAAAGGCCATGCTCTCCCTCAGGACAAGCCCTTTAAGACAAAGAACAAAGCTAATTTTTGTTCCTTTCGTAATTTCAGGAACGGCCCCGCTTTATCCTCTCCGGCTGCAAAGCAAGAGGGTAACGCTTCACAGCCCAAGGCAACCTGGAAACCTTACCAGGGCTGGAATAAGGGTAAACAGGCCAAAAAGCCTGCAGCTGCCACCAAGACAGCATGAAGGGGTAGCCCCCGATCCGGGAACGGATCTAGTAGGGGGCAGACTCTCTTTCTTCGCTCAGGCCTGGGCAAGAGATGTACACTATCCTTGGGCATTAGAGATTGTATCCCAAGGATATCTTCTGGAATTCAAGGACTCTCCTCCAAGGGGAAGGTTCCACATTTCTCGTCTGTCTACAGATCAGACAAAGAAAGAGGCGTTTTTACGCTGTGTAGAAGAGCTACATACAATGGGAGTGATCCACCCAGTTCCAATTGCGGAACAAGGGTTGGGTTTTTACTCAAACCTGTTTGTGGTTCCCAAAAAAGAGGGAACTTTCAGACCCATCCTGGATCTAAAAATTCTAAACAGATTCCTCAGAGTCCCATCATTCAAGATGGAGACCATTCGGACAATCTTACCAATGATCCAGGAAGGTCAATATATGACTACCGTGGTTCTAAAGGATGCATACCTACACATTCCTATCCACAAAGATCTTCACCAGTTTCTCAGGTTTGCTTTTCTGGACAAGCATTACCAGTTTGTGGCTCTTCCCTTCGGCTTAGCCACTGTTCCCAGAATTTTCACTAAGGTGCTAGGGTCCCTCCTGGCGGTCCTAAGGCCGCGGGGCATAGCAGTGGCGCCTTACCTAGACGACATCTTAATTCAGGCGCCGTATTTCCAAACAGCCAAGTCTCACACGGAGATTGTATTGGCCTTTCTGAGGTCTCATGGGTGGAAGGTGAACATCAAAAAGAGTTCTCTTTCCCCTCTCACAAGGGTTCCCTTCCTAGACTCGGTAGCAATGAAAATATTTCTGACGGAGTTCAGAAAGTTAAAACTCTTAACTACTTGCCGAGCTCTTCATTCCATTCCCCGGCCATCCATAGCTCAGTGCATGGAGACAATCGGATTAATGGTAGCAGCAATGGACATAGTTCCTTTTGCTCGGATACACCTCAGACCACTGCAACTATGCATGCTCAAACAGTGGAATGGGGATTATACAGATTTGTCTCCTCAAATTCAGTTGGACCAGGAGACCAGAGAGTCTCTTCTCTGGTGGTTGTCTCAGGATCACCTGTCTCAGGGAATATGTTTCCACTGGCCGGAGTGGATCATTGTAACGACCGACGCCAGTCTGTTAGGCTGGGGTGCGGTCTGGGACTCCCTGAAAGCTCGGGCTTATGGGTCCTCAGGAAGAAACTCTTCTCCCGAGTAAACATTCTGGAACTGAGGGCAATATTCAACGCTCTTCAGGCATGGCCTCAACTAGCTGCGGCCAATTTCATCAGATTTCAGTCGGACAACATCACGACTGTAGTTTACGTCAATCATCAGGGGGGGAACAAAGAGTTTCCCTAGCGATGACGGAAGCAACCAAAATAATCAGGTGGGGCGGAGGATCACTCCTGCCATCTCTCAGCAATTCACATCCCAGGAGTTGCTGAGAGATGGCAGGAAATCCGCTGGGAGGGCGGATTTTCTAAGTCGTTGGACTTTTCACCCGGGGGAGTGGGAACTCCACCCGGAGGTATTTGCCCAGCTGACTCAGCTATGGGGCACCCCAGAGTTGGATCTGATGGCGTCCCGTCAGAACACCAAACTTCCTCTCTACGGGTCCAGGTCCCGGGATCCCAAGGCGGTATTGATAGATGCTCTAGCAGCGCCCTTGGTATTTCAATCTGGCTTATGTTTTTCCACCGTTTCCTCTTCTCCCTCGTCTGGTCGCCAGAATCAAACAGAAGAAGGCTTCGGTGTTTTTTAAAAGCGCCTGCGTGGCCACGCAGGACTTGGTATGCAGACCTAGTGGACATGTCATCTGTCCCACCATGGACATTGCCATTGAGGCAGGATCTTCTAATACAGTGTCCGTTCAAGCATCCAAATCTAATTTCTCTGCTTCTGACTGCTTGGAGATTGAACGCTTTAATTCTATCAAAGCGTGGTTTCTCTGAGGTCAGTTATAGATACTCTGATTCAGGCTAGAAAGCCCTGTCACCAGGAAAATCTACCATAAGATATGGCGGAAATATCTTTGTTGGTGTGAATCCAAGGGTTACTCATGGAGTAAGATTAGGATTCCCAGGATATTGTCTTTCCTCCAAGACTGATTGGAGAAAGGATTGTCAGCTAGTTCCTTAAAAGGACAGATATCTGCTCTGTCTATCCTTTTACACAAGCGTCTGGCAGAGGTACCAGACGTACAAGCGTTTACTCAGGCTTTAGTCAGGAATCAAGCCTGTTTATAAACCCGTGGCTCCGCCATGGAGTCTAAATCTAGTTCTTTCAGTTCTTCAAGGGGTTCCGTTTGAACCTTTACATTCCATAAATATTAAGTTGTTATCTTGGAAAGTTTTGTTTTTGGTAGCTATTTCTTCTGCTCGAAGAGTCTCAGAATTATCTGCCTTGCAGTGTGATTCACCTTACCTGGTGTTCCACGCAGATAAGGTAGTTTTGCGTACCAAACCTGGTTTTCTTCCTAAAGTTGTTTCTAACAAGAATATTAACCAGGAAATAGTTGTTCCTTCTCTGTGTCCTAATCCTTCTTCGAAGAAGGAATGTCTGTTACACAATCTTGATGTAGTTCTATTTACAAGCAACTAAGGATTTCAGACAAACATCTTCCTTGTTTGTTATCTATTCTGGTAAGAGAGAGGTCAGAAAGCGACTGCTACCTCTCTTTCCTTTTGGCTGAAAAGCATAATCCATTTGGGCCTATGAGACTGCTGGCCAGCAGCCTCCTGAAACTGTTACTGCTCATTCTACCAGAGCAGTGGCTTCCACATGGGCTTTTAAAAATGAGTCTTCTGTTGAACAGATTTGTAAGGCAGCGACTTGGTCTTCACTGCATACTTTTTCCAAATTTTTCCAAATTCGATACTTTTTGCTTCTTCGGAGGCTATTTTTGGGAGAAAGGTTTTGCAAGCTGTGGTGCCTTCCATTGAAGGTATCTGTCTTGTTCCCTCCCTTCATCCGTGTCCTAAAGCTTTGCTATTGGTATACCACAAGTAAAGGATGAATCTGTGGACTGGATACACCTTACAAGAGAAAACAGAATTTATGCTTACCTGATAAATTACTTTCTCTTGTGGTGTATCCAGTCCACGGCCTGCCCTGGCAATTGAGTCAGGTATAAATTTTTTTGTTTAAACTACAGTCACTACTGCACCCTATAGTTTCTCCTTTTTCTTCCTAACCTTTGGTCGAATGACTGGGGGGTGGAGCTAGAGGGGGAGCTATATGGACAGCTCTGCTGTGTGCTCTCTTTGCCACTTCCTGTAGGGAAGGAGAATATCCCACAAGTAAAGGATGAATCTGTGGACTGGATACACCACAAGAGAAAGTAATTTATCAGGTAAGCATAAATTCTGTTTTTTTCCTTCTCTTGCTTTTAAGAAAATGTTTCCTGTTACTGATGCTATTAGGGACTTATGGCGCACAGTACCCAAGGTAGAGGGGGCTATCTCTACTTTGAGAGAACTACTATTCCTATTGAAGATAGTTGTTCTTTTAAAGATCTTATGGATAAGAAGCTGGAGACTTTTTTATGTATGTATGCAGTGGTAACCTGTTGCTAGTATTGCTACAGTTACAGGCGCTGCATCTTATTGATGTGATGATTTATCAAATCTTATCCTAGAGGAGACTACTATATAGGAGATCCAAGATAGGACCAAAGCTCTCAAGTTAGCTAATACCTTTATTTGTGATGCCAATATGCAAGTTCTTAGAATTAGGTGCTAAGATTTCTGGTTTTACTGTTCTAGCTCGCAGAGCTCTGTGGTTAAAATCTTGGTCTGCAGATGTTACATCCAAGTGTAAGTTGTTATCTTTGCCTTACAAGTGCAAAACTTTGTTTGGTCCAGGTCTGGCTGAGATTTTTTTTGACTTTACAGGTGGGAAGGGTTCTTTCTTACCTCAGGATAAGAAGAATAGTCCTAAGGGTCATCAGAGTTCTAATTTTCGTTCCTTTCGTAAATTTAAGGGGCAAAAGTCTTCCTCTTCCAAATCGGATCAATCCAAGTCCTCTTGGAGGTCCGGTCAGCCCTGGAATAGGGGTAAACAAACCAAGAAGCCTTCCACTGATTCCGAATCAACATGAAGGGGCCGCCCCCTATCCTGTAATGGATCTAATAGGGGCAGACTTTCTTTTTTTCGCCAGGCTTGGATATGAGATGTCCTGGATCCTTGGGCCATAAACATAGTATGCTACGGTTACAGAATAGGATTCCAAATCATGTCCTCCCAGGGGCAGATTCCACATGTCAAGGTTATCTGCAAATCAGATAAAGAGAGAAGCTTTCTTAAATTTTGTAAAGGACCTATCATCCCTGGGAGTGATTGTCCCAGTTCCCCTATAGGAACAGGGTCTGGGATTCTATTCAAATCTTTTTGTTGTTCCCAAAAAAGATGGCACTTTTCGTCCCATTTTGGATCTAAAGTGTCTAAACCAATTTCTCAAGGTTCCGTCCTTCAAAATGGAAACCATCTGGTCCATTCTTCCTTTGGTTTGAGAGGGTCAATTTATGACAACTATAGATCTGAAGGATGCGTATCTTCATGTTCCAATTCACAGGGATAATTTCCAGTATCTGATATTTGCTTTCCTAAACAAACATTTCCAGTTTGTTGCCCTTCCATTTGGCCTTGCTACAGCTCCCAGAATTTTCCCAAAGCTTCTGGGGGCTCTTTTTGGCAGTGGTCAGGTCTCAAGGTATTGCTGTAGAGCCTTATTTGGATGACATCTTGGTTCAAGCGCCATCTTTTCATCTAGCAAAATTTCATAAAGAGATTTTGCTATCTATTCTACGTTCCCACAGGTGGAAAGTGAATCTTTGGAAGAGTTCCCTTGTTCCAGATACAAGGGTATGTTTTTGGGGACAATTATAGATTCTTTGTCAATGAAGATTTTTCTGACGGATGTCAGAAAATCGAAACTTCTTGCTTCATTCCTTTCTCTCCAGTCTGTGCTACATCCATCAGTAGCTCAATGCATGGAGGTGATTGGTGGTCTGATGGTCGCTTCTATCGACATTCCTTATGCTTGGTTACATCTGAGACCTCTGCAACTTTGCATGCTCAGGCAATTGAACGGAGGCCATTCAAATCTTATGCTGAGGATAGCTCTGGATCCTCTAAAAAGGGTCTCTCTCTTGTGGTGGATGTCTCAGGATCATCTGTCTTGGGGCATGTGTTTCCAGAGACCAACCTGAGTGATTGTGACCACGGACACCAGTTTTTTAGGCTGGGGAGCAGTTTGGGGTTCCTTAAAGGGACAGTCTAGGCCAAAATAAACTTTCATGATTCAGATAGAGCATGTAATTTTAAACAATTTTCCAATTTACTTTTATAACCAATTTTGCTTTGTTCTCTTGGTATTCTTAGTTGAAAGCTTAACCTAGGAGGTTCATATGCTAATTTCTTAGACCTTGAAGCCCACGTCTTTCAGATTGCATTTTAACAGTTTTTCACCACTAGAGGGTGTTAGTTCACGTATTTCATATAGATAACACTGTGCTCGTGCACGAGAAGTAATCTGGGAGCAGGCACTGATTGGCTAGACTGCAAGTCTGTCAAAAGAACTGAAAAAAGGGGCAGTTTGCAGAGGCTTAGATACAAGATAATCACAGAGGTTAAAAGTATATTAATATAACTGTGTTTGTTATGCAAAACTGGGAAATGGGTAATAAAGGGATTATCTATCTTTTAAAACAAATAAAATTTCTGGTGTAGACTGTCCCTTTAAAGGCACAGGGTCTGTGGACTTAGGAAGAGTCTTCTCTTCCTATAAACATTTTGGAGTTGAGAGCAATCTACAATGCTTTGACAGTTTGACTTTAACTAGCTTTGCTCCAGTTTATCAGATTTCAATCTGACAATATCACCTCAGTGGCCTACATCAATCACCAGGGAGGAACTCGGAGTTCCTTAGCAATTAAGGAGGTGACTCGCATTCTTCAGTGAGCAGTATCTCTAGATTGTCATCTCTCTGCCATCCACATCCCTGGGGTGGACAACTGGGAAGCAGATTTTCTAAGCAGGCAGACTTTTCATCCCGGAGAGTGGGCTCTCCATCCAGAGGTTTTCACAATGATAACCCTCAGGTGGGGAGTTCCGGAGTTGTATCTGATGGCATCTTGTCAAAATTCCAAACTACCAAGGTACGGTTCAAGGTCAAGGGATCCTGAAGCCGTTTTGATAGACGCTCTGGCGGTTCCTTGGATCTTCAATCTAGCATACCTATTTCCTCCATTTGCTCTTCTTCCACGAGTCATTGCTCATGTCAAACAGGAAAGAGCGTCTGTGATCATAATAGCTCCTGCATAGCCTCGCAGGATCTGGTTCGCAGATCTGATAAGGATGTCATCTCTTCCACCATGGAAGTTGCCTCTCAGGAAGGACCTTCTTATTCAGAGTCCCTGTCTTCATCCAAATCTAGACTCTCTAAAGCTGACTGCTTGGAGATTGAACGCCTAGTTTTGGCTACACATGGTTTTTCTGAGAAAGTCATAGATACTATACTTCAGGTTTGTAAGCCTGTTACTCGTAAGATTTACCATAGGGGTATGGCGTAAATACCTTTATTGGTGTGATTCAAAGGGGTTTTCTTGGAACAAAGTTAAAGTTCCTCGAATTTTGGCTTTTCTTCAGGAAGGTCTGGAGAAAAGTTTGTCAGTCAGTACTCTAAAGGGTCAGATTTGGCATTGTCCATTCTTTTGCACAAACGTTTGGCTGTTCTGCCAGATGTTCAGTCTTTTGTTCAGGCTTTGGTCAGAATTAATCCTGTGTTTATGTTGGTTGCTCCCCCTTGGAGCCTTAATCTTGTTCTTAAGGTTTTGCAGCAGGCTCCGTTTGAGCCGATGCATTCTATTGGGATTAAGTTGTTATCTTGGAAGGTTTTGTTTCTTATTGCTTCTGCTCGCAGAGTTTCTGATCTTTCGGCTCTGCAAATTGATTCCCCTTACCTCATTTTTCATGCTGATAAGGCGGTCCTTCGTACTAAGCTAGGGTTTCTCCCTAAGGTGTGTCGGATCGCAATATTAATTAGGAAATTGTTGTTCCCTCTTTTTGTCCTAATCCTCCTTCCCAGAAGGAATGTCTCTTGCATAATTTGGATGTTGTTCGTGCTCTTAAATTTGACCTTCAAGCAACTAAAGATTTTTGGAAATCTGCTTTGTTTATTGTTTTTTTCTGGTAAATGTAAGGGTCAGAAGGCCACTTCTACCACTCCTTCTCTTTGGTTGAGAAGTGTTATTCGTTTAACTTATGAGACAGCTGGACAGCGGCCTCCTGAGAAAATTACGGCTCATTCAACTAGAGCAGTCTCATCTTCATGGGCTTTTAAGAATGAAGCATCTGTGGAACAGATTTGCAAGGCAGCCACATGGTCCTCTATTCATACTTTTTCCAAATTTGATACTTTTGCCTCGGCTGATGCTCTTATGTGAGAAAGGTTCTTCAAGCGGTGGTGCCTTCAGACTAGGTCCAACTGTCTTGTTTCTCCCTCCCTTTCATTCTGTGTCCTCTGGCTTGGGTATTGGTTCCCACTAGTAATTGGAATGAATTGTGGACTTTCTATGCCATAGGAAAGAAAACAAAATTTATGCTTACCTGATAAATTTATTTCCGGGCATAGAGACCCACGACCCACCCTTGTTTATAGTTTAAACGACAGTTTTTTTCTGTACAATCCTCAGGCACCTCTATATCCTTCTGTTACTTATTTTTCCATTCCTTTCGGCCAAATGACTGTGGGTTATGGGTAAGGGAAGTGGCCAGGAGTAAATATCCCACTAGTAATTGGAATGAATCGTGGACTTTCTATGCCCGGAAAGAAAGAAATTCATTAGAGAAGCATAATTTATTTATTTTTTACCTCTGGATTATATTATAATTAATTTGAGGGCTAATAGATTATTTTGCATGGGAGTGTGTCTGCTTGTGTGTGTGCAAGTGTGTGCGTTCTTCTGTGTCTGTGCATGCTTGTGTGTGTGAGTTTGTGTATTTCTTGTTTGTGTGTATCTTTGCATGCTTGTTTGTTTATGTGAGTTTGTGCATTCTTGTGTCTCTCTGTGCATGTGTGTGTGCGCACACATATGCATGCTTGTGTGTGTGCAAGTGCGTGCATGCTTGTGTCTGTTTGTCTGCATGTGTGCATGCTTGTGTGTGAGCTTGTGCATTCTTTGTGTGTGTCTGCATGTGTGTATGTGAGCTTGTGCATTATTGTGTGTGTGTGGGCAGGTGCGTGCTTGTGTGTGTCGGTGCATGCTTGTGTGTGTGCATGTGCCTGCGATGCTTGTATGTGTCTGTGCATGCTTGTGTGTGTGTGCAAGTGCGTGCCTGTGTGTGTCTGTGCATGCCTGCATGCTTGTGTGTCTGCAGGTGCATGTTTGTTTGAGCCCATGTGTGCATGCTTGTGTGTGTATGTTAGCTTGTGCATTCTTGTATGTGTGTGCTTGTGTGTGTGCACACATATACATGTGTGTGGGCACACACATACATGTGTGTGTGTGTGTGCACATATATGCATGTGTGTGTGCACACATATGCATGCTTGTGTGTGTGCAGGTGTGTGTGTGTTTGCATGCTTGTCTGTGCGAGCTTGTGAATTCTTGTATGTGTGTGGCTGTGCATGCGTGTATGATTGTGTGTGCACACACATGCATGCTTGTGTGTTTCTGTGCGTGCATGCTTGTGTGTTTCTGTGCATGCATGCTTGTGTGTGTCTGTGCATGCAGGCATGCTTGTGTGTTTGAGCTTGTGTGTGTGTCTGTTCATGCGTGCATGCTTGTGTGTGTATGTGAGCTTGTGCATTCTTGTGTGTGTGCATGTGCGTGCATGTTTGTATGTGTGTCTGTGCATGTCTGCATGCTTGTGTGTGTGCGAGCTTGTGAATTCTTGTATGTGTGTGTCTGTGTATGCGTGCATGCTTGTGTGTGTGTGTGTCTACATGCGTATGCGCCGGTTTGAGTCCTCAGCAAAATTTAAGTCCTACAAACTTTAGTGTAGTAAATCAGGGCATGTAAAATTCCTAAAGCCAAAGGGACATGGTTCCTAGAATTTTAATTCTGGTTTCTATTTATACAGAGGTGGAAAAACATCAATATAGACACCTACGTATTTAATATTTATCTCTGTGCAAAAACAAATATCTGTCTCCTAAAAATGCAAAACTGTAATAAAGGTCTGTCAACCCTCTGTATTAAATGTCACATGATAAGGAGCCAGTAAATAGAAGAAATTTCTAATTTTATTAGAGAAAAAAATCTACTTTGAAATTCTAAGTAAGTGCTTTTGTACAGTAGACAACTTACTCGACAGAGGGGCCCTGGTGCAAAATGATTTTGTGTTCCCCAAAAATAGTAATAATATACCTGGTGCTCTGTATATTGGTTTTGAGGATAGACCAGTTAAGATGGACCTGCAACCTGCACTAATATAGGCTTCCCCTGTATTATGATTGTACACAGTTTATTGTATAGACATTGGCTGCTATGGCCCCCAGACCCTAGGGCTCTAGTGCAACCGCACCTGCTGCACCAATTATAGCTTCCGCCCCTACTATTGCAGTACCCTTTCACCATGCAATTGTTGATTATGCAGTTATTTATTATTATTATTTAATGATCATTAAAGTGAATAACATTAGGGTAATGAAATCCATGTGAGACAAAAGTTTGGTAGACCTATCTGCTCATTAGGTTAATAAATATATTGCTTTCATATAGACCCTGTGCCTTTTTATGGTACCCTTTTCCATAGTATTATGCAATGTAAGGAATTAAAGTTTGTATGTTTTCAAATGTAATACTTCTGTACGTTTACCAGCCGGAAGCTTAATTTCTTGCTATCCATAAACTATTGACCTGTTGTAAATTTGTCAGCCCTGTGCATTGAAATGGGCTAATCCTAACCTAGTGTTATTGTAAGACTTTTTACGCAGACTTCCCCTATACCATAACCTGTAAAGCAGTCTCTAATCACATGAAATGTTTGGGTATCTGTCTTTATAAGAGATCCGAGGATTTAAAGGGACACTAAAGTCAAAATTAAAGGGATATGAAACCTAAAAATGTTGTTTTGTGATTTAGACAGAATATACCATTTAAAAAAAGTTTCCAATTTACTTCTATTATCAAATTTGCTTCATTCTCATGATATTCTGTGTTTATAAAAATGCCTAGGTAGGCATCTGGAGCACTACATGGCAGGAAATAGTGCTGCCATCTAGTGCTTTTGCAAATGGATAAGATTCTTCAAAACTCTTGCCATAAAGTGCTCCAGAAATGGGCCAGCTCCTAAGATTATTTCCCTGCTATTCAACAAAAGACACCAAGAGATCGAAGAAAGATTGATAATAGAAGTAAACTAGAAGGTTGTTTAAAATTACATGCTCTATCTGAATCATGAAAGAAAAATGTTGTGTTTCATGTCCTTTTAAACTTTCCAATTTACTTCCATTACCCAATTGTGCACATTCTTTTTATATGAGCACTTTCTGAGGCTCCAGTTCCTACTTGTGCATGTGCAAGAGTTCAGTGTATAGAAGAGTTCTGTAATTGGCCGATGTGTGTCACATGATACAGTGGGCTGGAAAATTTAAAGTCAATTTTGAATTTTTTTTAGAAAAAAAAAATCTATGGCTCATTTAAAATGCATTGGTTGATTGTACGATTGTACTGTATTTAATGTTCCTTTAATGTTAGACTTGTAAGTAATAATAATGTATCATCCTAATTTAGAGGAATATCCCTACTTATTGACTGGCTCTATTAATATAATCAAGATAGATATTGGGTGGGTAGGAGACCACATAATTAAAAATGTAGCAGCTAATAGATAGGACTTAACCCCTTAGTGACCGAGGACGTGCAGGGTACGTCTGAAAAAAAAAGGCAGTTAACGCCTGACGACGTACCCTGCACGTCCTCGGCTAAAGTGAGTGCTGGAAGCGATCAAGATCGCTTCCAGGCACTATTACAGTACTGCAGGGATGCCTCGATGTCTGGGCATCCCTGCAGTGCTGTTACGGAGTGCCGGGACCGGAGCGATCACTCCCCCTTGAGTGATCACTTCCGGTTTTGCTCCACGTGGAGCCCGGCAGTGCAGCAGAGCATCGGAAGCGATCGGACACGCTTCCGATGCTCTGCTAGTGTGCTAAGTGCCTCGGTGGGTCGAGGCACTTAGTTAGTGTATTAATAAAATAAAAAATGTCAAAAAAAAAATAAAATATAAAATAAAAAAGCCCCACATATAGCGCCCCCCCCCCGCCCCCATGAGGCTTCCAAAATGGCGATGCCCGGTGCATCATGGGGCATCTGGGGGTGTCCCTAGCCTGTCTCACCATAGGGGCAAGCTAGGGTCACCCAATCTGAGCCTTCTTAGAAAAAAAAAATAATAATAATAAAATACCCCATTTGTCTGATCATGTCAATATTTGTAAATATTGACTCTGATCAGTGTGGATCTCCCTCCCTCTCCTCACTTGCCATTTTGTTGGAGAAAGAGAGAGACCTGTATTTTAGCAGAGAGAGATTTATTTCTTTTATTTGTTAAAAAATTTAAAATCCAAAGGCTCTTTTCAGAGCCATTAACCCCTAGCTTGCCAGTGATCACTATAAATCACTGGCAGTAGCACAGCTGCACTTTTTTTTGCTGTCTGTGCATTTTTTTAGGGGTTAATTTTTGTTGTTGTATTTTTTTTTAAAAACTCAAAGGCTCCTTTCAGAGCCATTTAGCTAATTTAATTTAATTTAAAGACTATTTAACCCCTAGCTTGCCAGTGATCGCTATACATCACTGGCATTAGCATAGCTGTACTTTTTTGCTGTCTGTGAATTTTTTTAGGGGTTAATTTGTGGTGTTGTAATTTTTAAAAAACCAAAGGCTCCTTTCAGAGCCATTTAGCTAATTTAATTTAAAGAGTATTTAACCCCTAGCTTGCCAGTGATCGCTATAAATCACTGGCATTAGCATAGCTCTACATTTTTGCTGTCTGTGCATTTTTTTAGGGGTTAATTTTTGTTGTCATTTTTTAAAAACCCAAAGGCTCCTTTCAGAGCCATTTAGCTAATTTAATTTGATTTAAAGAGTATTTAACCCCTAGCTTGCCAGTGATCGCTATAAATCACTGGCATTAGCATAGCTGTACTTTTTTTTAAAAAAACCCAAAGGCCATTTAGTTAATTTAATTTAAAGAGTATTTAACCCCTAGCTTGCCAGTGATCGCTATAAATCACTGGCATTAGCATAGCTGTACTTTTTTTTTAAAAAACCCAAAGGCCATTTAGTTAATTTAATTTAAAGAGTATTTAACCCCCTAGCTTGCCAGTGATCGCTATAAATCACTGGCATTAGCATAGCTGTACTTTTTTTAAAAAAAAACCCAAAGGCCATTTAGTTAATTTAATTTAAAGAGTATTTAACCCCTAGCTTGCCAGTGATCGCTATAAATCACTGGCATTAGCATAGCTGTACTTTTTAAAAAAAAAAAACCAAAGGCCATTTAGTTAATTAATTAATTTTGGTTTTCTGTGACAGATACAAAAATGTCACAGAAAAGATATAGTGTTGAGGAGGCGTATGTCATCCTTGCGTCAGAGTCAGATGCCTCTATGTCTGACTCAGACCCCCAATTTTGACCCTGCCATATGCTCAGATACATCATTAGATGCAGTCTCAACTGATAGTGATGTATCTGTGGCTGCTAGCCCCCCTGCCAGCCCCCCTGCTAGCCCCCCTGCCAGCCCCCCTGCTAGAAGGAGGCGTGTTGCTGCCATTGCCGCTGAAGAGTGGGTAACGCCTCATCTCCAGAGGCCAGATATCCCACCCTTCACAGCAAATGCTGGCATAAATATAGATGTGGCAGGTTTTAGCCCCCAACAGTTTCTGGAGGTGTTTCTGGGTGATGATGTATTGGGGAACATTGTCGCCCAAACTAATTTATATGCCCATCAGTACCGTGCTGCAAAGCCTGAAACATATTTGGCAAAGCAGCAATGGGCCCCCATCAATGTGCCAGAATTTAAAAAATTCTGGGCATTGACTATGCTGATGGGCATCATAAAGAAACCCTCCGTTCGCTCCTACTGGAGCAGTAGCCCCATCTGCTCTACCCCCATTTTCTCCCAGAGTATGTCGAGGCAGAGATATGAAATGATTCTTCATTTCATGCACTTCAGCGACAACAGCCTGTGCCCCCCTAGGGAGCATCCCCAATTTCACAGGCTGTATAAAATCCGCCCCCTGATTACCCACTTTTCTGCCAGGTTTGCAGAGGCTTATACACCTGGAAGGAATATATATGCGTTGATGAATCCCTGATGAAGTATAAGGGAAGGCTGGGATTCAAGCAGTATATTCCTTCCAAGCGCTCCAGGTATGGGGTAAAGGTGTATAAGCTCTGTGAGAGCGAGACTGGGTATACTCAGGCCTTCCGGGTGTATGAGGGAAAGGATAGCCACCTTGACCCTCCAGGTTGCCCAGAACATATGGGAACCACTGGCAAGATTGTCTGGGACCTGATATTACCCCTAATGAACAAAGGGTATCACTTGTACTTAGACAATTTTTATACAAGTGTCCTTTTGTTCAAGCTACTGTATTGCTTTGATACAGTAGCTTGCGGTACTATTAAAAAGAACCGCAAAGGTTTCCCAGGACAACTTGTACGCACCCGGCTACGAAGGGGGGGAGACCTCTGCTCTGCGCCAAGAGGAGCTGTTGGCACTGAAGTACAGAGACAAGAAGGATGTATACCTTCTTACCACCATCCACACAGAGAGGACGGTGGCGGTCTCTGTACGTGGCAGAGCTGAGATCATAAGGAAGCCAGTGTGCATCAAGTCTTATAACAGACATATGGGTGGGGTTGATCTGGCAGATCAGCTGCTGCAGCCCTACCTAATTATGCGAAGACAAGGGCCTGGTACAAAAAGGTTGCAATTTACCTAATGCAGATTGCAACCCACAACGCTTTTTTGTTGTTCAAAAAAAGCAAACCCCGGAATGAAACTGACTTTTTTACAATTTCAGCTCCAGATCATTTCGGGGATTTTGTACCATGATGCACCTGCTCCCCGGGCGGTGATGGGAGAGAGCAGAGTTGGGGCTACTCATTTTATTTTTAAAATCCCCCCTACTGCCGCAAAGCAGAGACCACAAAAAAAATGCAGAGTCTGTACCAAGAGGGGGCAGAGAAGGGACACTGTATATCACTGTCCTGATTGCCCTGGACAGCCTGGACTCTGCATTGGGGACTGCTTCAAGCGGTACCATACAATGGTCAATTTTTAAAAAATAAATAAATTTGCTGTTATTTTTTTTTTGTTATGTTTACTGTTAAATTTTTTGTTATTTTTTTACTTTAATGTGCCAGATTTTTACATTTCACTAATATATATTTTTTTCTAAAATGGGGCTGTTCTTTTTTTTTTTTTTTTTTTACAAAAACCCCTGTCAAACCTATGCATGGGGACATAGGTGTACTCAGGGTGCCTAGCAGAAAACAACCTGTAGTATTTTTTTTGCACTAACTTACAACAGTCTCTCCTAAATCATAGTCAAAAAGCAATGTGTGTGTAAAAATGAAAATTGAAAAAATGCCACCATACACTTTCTCCAATTTTTTTAGCTAAAACAGTTACTTCAAATGCATCAAAGCACACCATATACAATACCTTGGGGTGTCAACATTTCAAAAATATGCACATTCATGGCAATAAATAAAAGTGGGGTTTACAATAGGCCCCAAACTAAAGATAGGCCTATCAGAAGAAATACTCTCACTTAATAACTAAAATCACAAGTCATAAAATTGTAACATAACCTTCCCAAAATCCTGGCAAACCTATGCATGGGGGGCATAGGTGTACTCAGGGTGCCTAGCAGAAAACAACCTGAAGTATTTTTTTGCACTAACTTACAACAGTCTCTCCTAAATCATAGTCAAAAAGCAATGTGTGTGTAAAAATGAAAATTGAAAAAAATGCCACCATACACTTTCTCCAATTTTTTTAGCTAAAACAGTTACTTCAAATGCATCAAAGCACACCATATACAATACCTTGGGGGTGTCAACATTTCAAAAATATGCACATTCATGGAAACAAATAAATTGGGGTATGTTAAAATACCCCCAAAAAGACAATAGGCAAAGAAAATATGTTAAATGTGAAAAAAAAAAATCACAAACGCATGTTGGACATTTGGCATTACACCCCCCGAACAAGCCAAGAAACTTATGCATAGGTGGTATCACTGTACTCAGGAGATGTTGGTGAACACATATTGGGGTCTTCTTTGGCAGTAACACATAACAGGAGCTGAGAATTCATGCCTAAAGTACAATGTGTGTGAAAAATAATGCAAAAAAAATGACTACCTAAAAGTTTGACAAAGACTAGTGGTTGAATTAGTGCATGGAAAGTGTTAAAATACCAGCATTTGAAATACCCTAGGGTGTCTACTTTTCAAAAATATATGGTTTGATGGGGGTAATTTACATTGGCCGGCTTCAGAAATGTCCCAAATAGGACATGGGTGCATGATGACAGATGTGAAAATTCCAAGTTGAAAAACTGGAATGCGCCCCCTAAAATTAAGGCCTTTTAGTCCCCAGAGAACCCGACACACCTATACATGGGGGGTATCACTGTACTCAGGAGATGTTGTTGAATACATATTGAGGGTTTTTTTTGGCAGTAACACATAACAGGGACTGAGAATATATGCCTAAAGTACAATGTGTGTGAAAAATAATGCAAAAAAATGACTACCTAAAAGTTTGACAAAGACTAGTGGTTGAATTAGTGCATGGAAAGTGTTAAAATACCAGCATTTGAAATACCCTAGGGTGTCTACTTTTCAAAAATATATGGTTTGATGGGGGTAATTTACATTGGCCGGCTTCAGAAATGTCCCAAATAGGACATGGGTGCATGATGACAGATGTGAAAATTCCAAGTTGAAAAACTGGAATGCCCCCCCTAAAATTAAGGCCTTTTAGCCCCCAGAGAACCCGACACACCTATACATGGGGGGTATCACTGTATTCAGGAGATGTTGTTGAATACATATTGAGGTTTTTTTTGGCAGTAACACATAACAGGGACTGAGAATATATGCCTAAAGTACAATGTGTGTGAAAAATAATGCAAAAAAATGACTACATAAAATTTTGACAAAGACTAGTGGTTGAATTAGTGCATGGAAAGTGTTAAAATACCAGCATTTGAAATACCCTAGGGTGTCTACTTTTCAAAAATATATGGTTTGATGGGGGTAATTTACATTGGCCGGCTTCAGAAATGTCCCAAATTGGACATGGGTGCATGATGACAGATGTGAAAATTCCAAGTTGAAAAACTGTAATGCGCCCCCTAAAATTAAGGCCTTTTAGCCCCCAGAGAACCCGACACACCTATACATGGGGGGTATCACTGTACTCAGGAGATGTTGTTGAATACATATTGAGGTTTTTTTTTGGCAGTAACACATAACAGGGACTGAGAATATATGCCTAAAGTACAATGTGTGTGAAAAATAATGCAAAAAAATGACTACATAAAAGTTTGACAAAGACTAGTGGTTGAATTAGTGCATGGAAAGTGTTAAAATACCAGCATTTGAAATACCCTAGGGTGTCTACTTTTCAAAAATATATGGTTTGATGGGGGTAATTTACATTGGCCGGCTTCAGAAATGTCCCAAATAGGACATGGGTGCATGATGACAGATGTGAAAATTCCAAGTTGAAAAACTGGAATGCCCCCCCTAAAATTAAGGCCTTTTAGCCCCCAGAGAACCCGACACACCTATACATGGGGGTATCACTGTACTCAGGAGATGTTGTTGAATACATATTGAGGTGTTTTTGGTCAGTAACATATAACAGGAACTGAGAATCCATGCCTAAAGTACAATGCGTGTGAAAAATAACACACCAAAATGACTACCCAAAAGTTTGACAAAGACTGGTGGTTGAATTAGTACATGCAAAGTGTTAAAATACCAGCATTTGAAATACCCTAGGGTGTCTACTTTTTAAAAATATATGGTTTGATGGGGGTAATTTGCATTGTCCGGCTTCAGAAATGTCCCAAATAGGACATGGGTGCATGATGACAGATGTGAAAATTCCAAGTTGAAAAACTGGAATGCGCCCCCTAAAATTAAGGCCTTTTAGCCCCCAGAGAACCCGACACACCTATACATGGGGGGTATCACTGTACTCAGGAGATGTTGTTGAATACATATTGAGGTTTTTTTTTGGCAGTAACACATAACAGGGACTGAGAATATATGCCTAAAGTACAATGTGTGTGAAAAATAATGCAAAAAAATGACTACATAAAAGTTTGACAAAGACTAGTGGTTGAATTAGTGCATGGAAAGTGTTAAAATACCAGCATTTGAAATACCCTAGGGTGTCTACTTTTCAAAAATATATGGTTTGATGGGGGTAATTTACATTGGCCGGCTTCAGAAATGTCCCAAATAGGACATGGGTGCATGATGACAGATGTGAAAATTCAAAGTTGAAAAACTGGAATGCCCCCCCTAAAATTAAGGCCTTTTAGCCCCCAGAGAACCCGACACACCTATACATGGGGGGGTATCACTGTACTCAGGAGATGTTGTTGAATACATATTGAGGATTTTTTTGGCAGTAACACATAACAGGGACTGAGGAATATATGCCTAAAGTACAATGTGTGTGAAAAATAATGCAAAAAAATGACTACCTAAAAGTTTGACAAAGACTAGTGGTTGAATTAGTGCATGGAAAGTGTTAAAATACCAGCATTTGAAATACCCTAGGGTGTCTACTTTTCAAAAATATATGGTTTGATGGGGGTAATTTACATTGGCCGGCTTCAGAAATGTCCCAAATAGGACATGGTTGCATGATGACAGATATGAAAATTCCAAGTTGAAAAACTGGAATGCGCCCCCTAAAATTAAGGCCTTTTAGCCCCCAGAGAACCCGACACACCTATACATGGGGGTATCACTGTACTCAGAAGTTGTTGTTGAACACATATTGAGGTGTTTTTGGTCAGTAACATATAACAGGATCTGAGAATCCATGCCTAAAGTACAATGCGTGTGAAAAATAACACACCAAAATGACTACCCAAAAGTTTGACAAAGACTGGTGGTTGAATTAGTGCATGCAAAGTGTTAAAATACCAGCATTTGAAATACCCTAGGGTGTCTACTTTTTAAAAATATATGGTTTGATGGGGGTAATTTGCATTGTCCGGCTTCAGAAATGTCCCAAATAGGACATGGGTGCATGACGACAGATGTGAAAATTCCAAATTAAAAAACTGGAATGCGCCCCCTAAAAATAAGGCCTTTTAGCCCCCAGAGAACCCAACAGACCTATACATGGGTGGTATCACTGTACTCAGGAGATGCTGCTGAAGACATATTGGGGTGTTATTTGGCATTAACCCTTAACGTTCTCAGTAAATGTATTCTTGAATTGCTATTTTGTCAAAAAATCACCACTTTTTTTTTTTTTTTTTTCAAACTTTGGCATAGATTGGTGGTAAAATAGTTGCATGGAAAGAGTCAAAATACCCCATGTTTAATACCTTAGGTTGTGTTCTTTTAAAAAATATATATATGTGAAGGGTTAATCAGGGATTCCTGACAGATATCAGTGTTCCAATGTAACTATCGCTAATTTTTTTAAAAATTTTTTGGAAATAGCAAAGTGCTACTTGTACTTATTGCCCTATAACTTGCAAAAAAAGCAAAGAACATGTAAACATTGAGTATTTCTAAACTCAGGACAAAATTTAGAAACTATTTAGCATGGGAGTTTTTTGGTAGTTGTTGAAGTGTAGGAGATTTTGAGGGTCAAAGTTAAAAAAGTGTGTTTTTTTCAATTTTTTCCTCATATTTTATAAATTTTTTTATAGTAAATTATAAGATATGATGAAAATAATGGTATCTTTAGAAAGTCCATTTAATGGCGAGAAAAAACGGTATATAATATGTGTGGGTACAGTAAATGAGTAAGAGGAAAATTACAGCTAAACACAAACACCGCAGAAATGTAAAAATAGCCTTGGTCCCAAACGGACAGAAAATGGAAAAGTGCTGCGGTCATTAAGGGGTTAAAGGGACACTAAATCCAATTTTTTTTCTTTCATAATTCAGATAGAGCATGCAATTTTAAGCAACTTTCTAATTTACTCCTATTATCAATTTTTCTTCGTTCTCTTGCTAACTTTATTTTAAAAACAGGAATGTAAAGCTTAGGAGCCGGCCCATTTTTAGGTTCAGCACCCTGGATAGTGCTTGCTTATTGGTAGCTACATTTAGCAAACCAATAAGGAAGCATAACTCAGGTTCTGAACCAAAAATGGGCCGGCTCCTAAGCTTTACATTCCTGCTTTTTAAATAAAGATAGCAAGAGAATGAAGAAAATTTGATTAAAGAAATAAATTAGAAAGTTGCCTAAAATTGCATGCTCTATCTGAATCATGAAAGAAAAAAATATGGGTTTAGTGTCCCTTTAAGTATTATTATCTAGTATAACAAGTAATGCTAGATTTGTCAAGGACTGGATAAGGAGATCATATCTATATATGAATTGGTTTTAAGATCAACTATTTGCTTAACCCATTTACGCCGTTATGAAGTTCTATGCCGTTCTAGCAGCACTGGGCTTTAACGCCGTTAAGACGGCATGGAACGTCCTACCATATACGGTATCCTGCAGCTTCCCCTTTTGACGTAGCCAAGAATCGGCCTTGGGGCATGCCTAGCAGCTTATTCAGTCCCACATAATCTGATCTGGCCTTGAAATCACGTGATCACATTGACAATTGCGCTATTTCATTTTTACAAATAGTGTTTCCATCTGAACTTTGTTCCGATGTGAACACTATAATTGCGCATTAACCAAACATTTCTCTTACATGCTAAACCCAGTCAAATACCAATCTAATGTATTACTAATATCTGATAAATATGACAAGAGGTTGGTGGAGTTTGGCTATTGTAAAACAGTTGCAGCAAACAAGGTCTCTTAATTTCCTTGTTTTTTGTTTGATTTATTATTATTATTTGTATTATTATTATTTAGTATTATTATTGTTGTTTTAACTATTGTAGCAAACAAGGTGTTTAAATTTCCAATTTTCAGTTTTTTTCTTTTATTATTACTGTTATTGTTGTTGTTATGTTAACTATTCATGTTAAATATTTCATTTGTACTAGTACTTGATAATAATATACATATACATGTGCATTGAGTGGGCGAGGACCATCATTTACTCATTTTGTAATTTGTTGAAACTGAATGATTGGCCAGGCTATTTACAATCCAAAACAAAATGGAGAATTCCAATTTACCAAAACAAGAATTATTATTATATTATTTTACAAGCTAGATACTATATTGATCATTTTTAAAAATTTCTTATTCCTCTGTTGTCTGAAAATTTAAGTCACTGGTTTGTTAAAAGTCCCTTGCTGGGTTTTCTAGGCTATATATTACAGATGTTTATATGAACAGAGTTGGATTAGGGAACATAAGATATAATTGCTAGTTAGCAGGGAGCCAATCACAGACTGAAAATGTCATTTTCAAAACAAAATATAACCTATATTTTTTCTATTGTTTATATGTTGCTCCAAATCTGGTATATTTATTTATTTCCTCATGTAATATATACAGTATATATATATATATATATATATATATATATATATATATATATATATATATATATATATATATATATATATATATATATATATATATATATATATATATATATATTTTTTTTTTTTTATTATTGTTATTATATGTAACATGCATTATCTCATTTATTGTTTGAAAGTCACTCCCTTTTGGTATCAAAAGTAAAATTGTTTCAGTATGTTAATAGCTTCCCAATCTGGACACTGGATAAATAATTTTGTTTTAATGAGCATGTCAAAATGAATAACGGGGGTCATTGAATTCATGATACTAACAGCTACTAAATGAATTCTGAGTGTTTGGTTAAAAGACGCCCATCCTACCTTTAAGAGTGAAATGCAAAAGAGAATAAGGGAGCCCTCTGTACTTACTCCAACTGTCTTGTTACAATTCAAAATACTTTATTTATTTTTATGGATTTATTTTTTTAACTTCCTTTATTTATTTTCTGTGCAATCTCTTATTTATAAGAATGCCAATAAATAATGTACATAATTAAAAAGAAAATCACTATATTGATTTAACACATTTTATCCACTCCAATGGCATATTTAGGTTTCATGCTGCCCTAGACACACGGAGATCTGATACATATGTTTGTCCCCATTCTTGACAATTTAATTTTATGTTTAACTAATTTATACTACACTCGACTAAGCAGTAAGTTATCAACTCCTTACACATACAGATGTGCAGTGCTTAAAGGGACGGTGAACACCTTGTAATTACAAGACATCTCTGTTGTGTTGCTATAGAATAACTTATCAGCCAAGTCTACCATTTTTATTACAAATTAACTTCCTTTTTACTGCAATACCCCACCCACCATTTACATTATTTGGAGGAGGTGTTCTAAAATTTGTCTCGATGACGTGACATCAATTTGTCTTCCGGTGACGTGACATCAGCTGTTGGAGGCGTGTTGCACTCCCTGCACATGCGCAAGAGACCCAACCTCGCAAAATGAGCTGTTTAAAACTAAGCAAAGGGTCGAGGAATTCTATGGGCGTTAGACTTCATTGCGCATGCGCGCACAATACAGCGAATGCGCACATGGCCTGACTCCTCACAAGCAGCTTAATAAGCTGCATCAGAGGGTACATGATTTCTACAGGCGAGTTGCATACATGCAACTTTTAAAAATATAATAAAATATGTGAAGACATTTTGTTACAGTATAGGGCGGATTCTATTAATCTGTAAATGGTTCATTCCATAAACCTTTGTTGTGAACACTATATGTAGACACTAGACAACCATTTCATTTGGTGGGGCCACATTACGCTGTACATTCATTTGTTTAATAGACTCTGCCCTATACTGTAACATTTGAAAATTTTGGCTTCATGTATTTTATTATATGTTTTAAGGTTGGATGTTTGTTTGTTTTTCCCATTTTACGGCAACGCGCTTATGCGCACTGAAGGAAACTCGCCTTTAGAAATCATTAACCCATATTAAGCTGATTGCGAGTCGGGCTGTGTGCGCACGCACGGTATTCTGCATGCATGCGCAATGAAGTCTAATGCCCATATAATTCCTCGACCCTTTGCTTAGACTTAAACAGCTGATTTTGCGAGGTTGCATGCGCAGTGAGTGCCACACGCCTCCAACAGATGATGTCACCTCACCGGAACTGACGCAGGTCTGGAATTTTTATGCGCCGAGACTAATTTTAGAACACAGTCAATCTGAACTTTAACCCACATACAATATGGGTAGCCACTATCATTCAACGTATAAAATGCATTAGTTTACAGTAGTTATCTGATAAAGCCAATTAGGGACAGATTTGTAGCAGTGTAAGCCTTGAGAAAATAAATAATACAAATAATATTGCAAAGTTGCTTCATTATACATAACCAAACTTTTTATATAAAAACAAATCTCCATTTAACCACCTTTCTGCAAGTAATGCACACACAGAACAAAGATGAAATGCTCCTTCTTCTAGCAATCCTTAAACAGAGGGGATTTAACCACCCAATAATACACAGAAAGGCATTTTTTTATTATTTCTGCCACAATAACACACAGTTTAGGGATTTAACCCAATTTCTGCTCAGTAACCTGCACAGAGACATTATTTTAGGGACATTATACACCTTGAGATTGTAATATCAAATGTTTGCTTATGGATATTTGTAGTATACTTTATTTATTTTGTTCTTTTTCTTGTAATTAAAGTATGAAGATTGTGGGTTTTTCAGTTCTATGAATGGAACATAGTAGGTTTCACAACCCAAACCATGTCATACAGTATAAGTCTCTAATTGGTTTAAAGGGCCCTGACACCCACATTTTTTCTTTCATGATTTAGAAAGAGAATGCAATTTTAAACATCTTTCTAATTTACTTCTATTATCTAATTTGTTTTATTCTCTTAATATTCTTTGCTAAAAAAGCATATCTAGATATGCTCAGTAGCTGCTGATTGGTTGCTGCACATAGAAGCCTCGTGTGATTGGCTCACCCATGTGCATTGCTGTTTCTTCAAATAAGGATATCTCAAAAATGAAGCAAAATAAATAATAGAAGTAAATTGTAATGTTGTTTAAATTTGTATGTTCTATCTGAATCATGAAAGAAAGATTTTGGGTTTAGTGGCCCTTTAAGCAGAGATGATAATATAAAAACAAAGTTTGGTTTGGTAACATAATATCTGTGGCTAACTGTGTCTTCTGCAGAAGAAAATCTGTATTGACCCCTCCAAAAATGGCAGTGGTGGGTGGAGTTTGGCTACTGAAAAAACAGTTGCAGCAAACAAGATGCCACTCCATTCAAAAAACTATTTCACACCCAGTATGTAAATGTATTGTATGACTGCAGACAAATATATTTACTGTTCCTTTAAAAACTTTGTTATACCAATAACACAAATAAGGCAGATATGTAACCCCTGTTCTGCCAGCAACACACATAAAACGGGTTTGCTCCTTTCTGCCAGTCTCATGCAGTGTAGTATTTACCTTTTCACTAACAGTAACAATTAAAGCAATTATTTAACCCTCCTTACCTTAATACATAGTTCAAGAAGAGTCTAACTATTCTTCAGACTGTGACAGAAGCCAAACTATGTGGTTTCTAGTGTGGTTCCTTATATCTAGGAGGGAGATTAAAGGGACAAGATTTTTCTTTGCATAAATGTTTTGTAGATTATACAGATTATTTTTTTTATTTTTTTTAAATGGATAGTTTTGCTTATTTTTAAATAGCATTACTCTGATTTTAAGACTCCTAACCAAGTCCGAAAGTTTTAAGAGAATACCGACGTATACCTACTCCAGCTTGCTCCTGTTTGTGTAAAGGGTCTTTTCATATGCAAAGGAAGGGGGCAGGGCCTGGTATTTCCCACTTGCAGTGGGTGTTCCAGTAACTTTTTAAACAGAGCTAAACTGGGAGCTTATAAGTACATTTTTGTATTTTTACATCATTATCTGTGCATATTATTCTTTATAGTAGTGTCTATTGCATGCAGTTATATGTAAATTGGTGTATACTGTCCCTTCAATCCCTCCAGTACTCACTGATAAGATAATGCATGCTCTCTTTTCTTGTGCTGGGGGAGGTGAATTATATAATGTAAGACATACCCATAATACTCTTGGTAAACTGAACTCTGTGGAATGCTTATGCATTTTCTGCATGGAAGGGGTCGGCAGAGGGTGCATGGAGGAACCACACATAAATATAGACACTACAGATACCAAGAGAACAAATCATATTTTTTTTAATAGGAGTAAATTAGAAAGTTGCTTAAAATTGACTGATCTATCTGAATCACAAAAGAAAAAAATGTGGGTTTAAATAATTAAATCTTTATCTTTTCCCCTTTCCCTTCCCTCTATTTCGTGCTTATAACTTTTAATCCAATACACATTCTCCTCTTAAAAAAAGCATTTTAAATATAAATTGTAGATTTGATGGCAGAAATTTAATAAAGTTTCCCAATTTTGCAAAAAAAACAACTGAATATCTAACTCTGAATTAAACACAAAATCGTATTGCTCAAATACCATCTCTACTTTCAGTTTATCTGTAGTAAAAGTAGGTTGTTTTTTTTATTGCAAAGATGAAAACATTATATTCCTGACACACAATCAAAGTTAATAAATCTCACATTATCCAACTCAATGAGATTACTTTTCTATAGCAAAACAAAGATTTTACACATAGAAACCTTAACTCCTTCAACCAAATGGATGTATATATACGTGATGCGGTACTTTGCCTATCGTACCGCACAACTTATATATACGTCTGAGCTTCAGGAAGCTCCTGTAGTCTCAGCTGTTAAGTTACAGCTGAGAACTGGAGTTCCTGAGCTTCAGGCATATGCCCGCATATGGAACTGGAGCGCGATCGGTGCTCCAGTTTCATATGAGGGCAGATGACAGATAATTACAGACGGTAACATTGTGTATCACAGTCTGTAACCATCCTCTGCCGGTGCCGGCGGGAGGTGTGGAAGGGGCGGTCCAGCTGCGAGGGGGGGAGGGAGGCAGAGGAAGTGGGATGGCCTAAAATAATAAATAAAAAAAATAGAGGGAAATACAGAAAATAAAAAAATTAAATAAGTAAATAAAAATATAAATAAAAAAGTACCTAAGATGGTGGGCAGTGGCACTGATTAGAGGCATGCCGGACAGATAGGTCAGCATGCTATGGCACTGTGGCTGAGCTCTGTAGCGACTCAAGGTTTGCAGGCTCGATCCCCAGCGAGGTCCACTCAGCCTTTCATCTTTCAGAGGTAGATAAAATGAGCAGCGCCTTGAGACCCTTACGGGTGATTAGCCACGCTTTACAAGTATCCAATACATATATACACAGAGGGGGTAGGGTAAGAGAGCTGTTTGGGAGGGATCAGGGATGTTGGAGGTAAGGGTGGATACTACACTGCAGAAAACAGAATAAAAAATATTTAATACAAAATAAAAAAAAGCCTTAAATTTTCACATTGGCGGACTGTCTGCCAGTACCTAAGATGGGGGTGACCAGTTTGGGTTGAGGGAGGGAATAGAATTGTTTGGGAGAGATCTGGGGTGAGTGAGGAAATAGACCTGTTTGGGAGAGATCCGGGGTGGGAAGTGTCAGGTGTGAAGGTCATTTCTATACTAAAGCTAAAATTAACCTTACAAGCTAATGGCAAAGCCATATACTGTAAGTCTGCTGTTTCTGAACAAAGGGGATCCCAGAGAGAAGCTTTTACAACCATTTGTGCCATAATTGCACAAGCTGTTTGTAAATAATTTCAGTGAGAAGCCCAACGTTTGTGAAAAAGTTAAGTTTTTTTTTATTTGATCGCATTTGGCGGTGAAATGGTGGCATGAAATTTACCATAATGTGCCTAGATCAATACCTTGCAATATATATATATATATATATATATATATATATATATATAGTTTTGATAGATACATTTAAAAAAAAAACAAGGCTCTATTTCTGTTTAAATGGAGTGATAGCAAAAATGCTAAAAATTCTCCTGTTTTTTTAGCAAGTTTTTTTTTTATATTTTTTTTTAGAAAAAGCATGCAATTTTAAACAACTTTCCAATTTACTTGTATTATCTAATTTGCTTCATTTTCTTGATATCCTTTGTTGATAAGAATATATAATAAGGCTCAGTAGTTGCCGATTGGTGGCTGCACACAGATGTCTTGTGTTATTGGCTCACCCTTCTGCATTGCTATTTCTTCAACAAAGGATATATGAAGAATGAAACAAATTAAATTATAGATGTAAATTGGATAGTTGTTTAAAATTGTATTCTCTATCTGAATCAGGAAATAAATATTTTGGGTTTCATGTCCGGTTAACATTTACCATGTTTTAAGCGTAATTTCAAAGTTATAGTGGTTGTAATTTTTTGAACCGCTTAGCAGTAGGTTCTCATGTGCTGTGCAAGATTTTATGTATTGGGGCCCTTAATGCAGATATAAATGTTAGGGACAATAAACCCACATTTCTTCTTTCATGATTCAGATAGAAGATGCAATTTTAAGCAACTTTCTAATTTACTCCTATTATCAATTTTCTTCTTCGTTCTCTTGCTATCTTTATTTAAAAAAGAAGGCATCTAAGCTAGGAAGCCAGTCAATTTTTAGTTCAGTACCCTGGACAGCACTTGTTTATTGGTGCTGTCCCATCAGCAAGGACAACCCAGGTTGTGAACCAAAAATTGGCCGGCTTCTAAACTTACATTCTTGCTTTTCAAATAAAGATAGCAAGAGAATGAAGAAAAATTGTTAATAGGAGAAAATTACAAAGTTGCTTAAAATTTCATGCTCTATCTGAATCATGAAAGAAAAAATGTGGGTTCACACTGAACATCCACTAACAAATCCATAAAAAATAGCTGAATGCTGAAGCCTGCAACTATATTCAGCATTCGTTTCAGTAATGAATTACACATTTCTGCACATCACTAGTATTTAGCCCACTGAGTAATCTATCCCTAGTTTTGCACCATATGCACTTCCTGTTATTAAAAAATAAAATGTTTTCTAGTATGTAACATGTAAACAATAGACTTTCATATGCTTAAAGGGACAGTTTTTTTCACGTTTATGTCTCTTTAAAGGGACATGAAACATAAACTTTTTCATTCATGCTTCAGATAGAGCACACAAGTTTAACCAACTTTAAAAATGTACTTCTATTATCTAATTTGTGTTGTTCTTTTTGTATCCTTTGTTGGAGAGCATACCTAGGCAGGCTTAAGAGAGCTAGCTGTTGATTGTTGTCTGCACAAATACGCATGTTGTATTTGGCTCACCCAATGTGTTCAGCTAGCTCACAGTAGTGCATTGCTGCTCCTTCAACAAAAGATACCAAGAGAACAAAGCATAATTGATAATATAAGTATATTGGCAAGGTGTTTAAAATGATATGCTCTATCTAATTAATAAAAGAAAACAATAGGTTTTCATGTTGCTTTAAAGGGACATGAAACCCAAAAATGTTCTTTCATGATTCATAGACAAAAACAATACAATTTTAAACAACTTTTCAATTTACTTCTATTATTTAATTTCATTTCTTCTCTTGTTATCCTTTGCTGAAAGGTTTATCTTTGCAAGCTCAGGAGCAGCAGAGAACCTAGGTTCTAAATGTTGATTGGTGGCTGAATATATATATCAATTGTAATTGGCTCACCCATGAGTTCAGTTAGAAACCATTAGTGCATTGCTGCTTCTTCAACAAATTATACCAAGAGAATTAAACAAATTAGATAATAGAAGTAAATTAGAAAGTTGTTTAAAATTGTATTCTCTATCTGAATTATGAGATAATTTTTTTTGGGTTTCATGTCCCTTTAAGTAAAAAAAAAAAAATGAAGATCCATGAATAATGCACAGACATGTTGGTGGTGAACTTATTGGCTACATGTGATGCACAAAAACACACAGAATCTATAAATACGGCTCAATATAAAGTGGCAATGGAAATCAGAAAGATGTGAAGATAATTCAGAATTTGTGATTCAGTGCTGAAAACATATATATAGAGAGAGAGGGTAAGAAAACAAAAAAAATGAGAGTAAAAGGGTTTGTTGTGCAGATGTAGAATCCACAGAAAACCCTGACCACTACAATAAAGTGAAATTGACACAGAAATAATAATAATAATAATAATAATAATAATAATAATAATAATAATAAAAAATAAAAAACCTGAGATGCATTAAAGGGACAGTCTAGTCAAAATTAAGCTTTCATGATTCAGATAGGGCATGTCATTTTAAACAACTTTCCAATTTACTTTTATCATCTAATTTGCTTTGTTCTCTTGAAATTTTTAGTTGAAAGCTAAACCTAGGTAGGCTCATATGCGAATTTTTAAGCCCTTGAAGGCCGCCTCTTATCTGAATGCTGGAGGGTGTTAGTTTGTGTGTGCCATATAGATAACATTGTGCTTACGCCTTTGAAGTTACTTCTGAGAGGGCACTGATTGGCTAAAATGCAAGTCTGTCAAAGGGGGGCAGTCTGCAGAGGCTTAGATGCAAGGTAATCACAGAGGTAAAAAGTATATTATTATAACTGTGTAATAAATGCCAATTGGCATGAATGGAATATACAAATCGATTTTGTCAAGCAATCATTCCTTTTCCATCTATTTCATTCAAAAATGTATTTGGCTGTTCGTATCTCAAACAACTCGCCGAATCAGCAAAATTCGGACAAATACACATCTCTAAAAATAATCAAACGCCAAAGTACAGAATAAAAATCCTGCTGCAATCCCTGACGTTATGCTAAAGCAGCTGTTGGGTGGACAGTCAGTAATATATTATTATCACTGCCTCTTCTGCATTACCTATCATCAGTATTGATGCTGGTTTAGTCAAAACTACATTAAACAGACATAAAACCCATTTTTTTTCTTTCACAATTCATATAGAACATAGAATTTTAAACCATTTTCCAATTTACTTCTATTATCTAATTTGCTTAGTTCTTAGGTAGGTTCAGAAGATGGGAGCTAGCTGCTGATTGGTGGCCGCATATATATGCCTCTTGTCATTGGCTTACCGATGTGTTCAGATAACTCCCAATAGCGCTTTTTTGCTCCTTTAATAAAGGATGCCAAAAGAATTAAACACAAGCGATAATATAAGTAAATTGGGAAGGTGTTTAAAAAAAGAAAATGCTCTAATGTTTATTATTGCACTAATGCTTGTATTTAGCAGTTTTTGTAACCCTTGCTCCAGAGCATCAATGCACTACCTGGAGATAGCTAAATACAGCTGATGTGCCAATGACAAACGTGTGTAGCCGTCAGTCTCCAGCTAGATCCCAATAGCGCAGAAAATCTCTTTGAGAGTCCACAATCCATTACACCTGGAAATTATACTCCTGGTCACTAGGTGGATTCCAAAAACCTCAAGAGCCCTTAAAACCCCTACCACCTTCCATGCAAACTGAGACTACACCTTTTACAAATTGGTTTAAATAGTGCCAAATCATGAATAGCTCATTATTGGAAAACCTAACTCACTCCCTCTAAATAAACCTAGATTGAAACCTTGGAAGAATATGTCAATTTGAAACATAACAAAATTAGCTTTTTTCTTTTTCATTATATTTTATCGGGACCAGTCTCTACATACGACTTAGATATTTATTGTCACTATTGTTACACATATCAATTCCTTTCCTGCACTTATTTTTATTGTGGCACTTTGGTTTGAAGGGCCTTTCTTTACCTATCACCTAGCATTTAGCCACCAATCAGCAAGGGCTACCCAGGTTCTAAACCAAAAATGGGCCGACTCCTAAGCTTACATTCTTGCTTTTCAAATAAAGATACCAAGAGAACAAAGAAAAAATAAAATAGTTGAGGTTCAGGCAACAATGCATATAAATAGCAACTGTAATATGAAAAGGTATCTCTGGCCTTATGATATACATAGAAACTGAAAGACAGTATAGGAGCCTATTATAAGGGTAAAGGTTAAACTTTCATAGGACATATATCGTACCCATACACAAGGAGACAATATTTTTCTAGATGGCTGGACTTTTTGCTATACTTCACCCTGTCACCTCCTCAAAGTATGTACTGTATATATCTTTATTGACATGAGTATTAGGAGGTAAACCGTTTTGTATACCTATATCAAACAAGACTTGGAGCACCTAGTCAAAAGTATATGCAATATATTTAGTGACTGATAGTCAGCTAGTCTGAATTGAATTGTATAGATTATAGGAGATCGAAGGCACAAGAGTCACTCCACTATCTCTCATTATGTTCAGCATTTGTATGAAACATAAAGATTAGGTATGGCTGCTACTTCTTATGGAGGGCAACTGCCTGCTAGAATTATAAACAAGAGTATACCAATAGGGCTAGTTCAGTTATTTTTGTTCATAATTTGTCCCCCCAAACTGGTTATATGGTTTTCAGTTGGAGAACTCGTCTTAGAGTTTATTTTATATAACAGTTTATCTATATTTGATTAGTTTCTCCTTGATTTGTAAATATGAGTCATTCTCACTTTTATATTATAATTATTGTGGCCCTCAGACATTCTAAATATTCCCCATGAACCTTTACGAATATATATAGGCCCAAAATAATAATGTAGTTTTGAAAATTGTCTTTGAAAACAATTCCCTTGTGACATGGCAAAAGCTGTATGTAACAATATGCTAAACGCCTCAATTAAAGAAAATTTAAAATGAAATGAAAATGAAAATCAAGAATATGGCACTAGCAGTTTTGACTAGGAAGGCCTTGTGGTTGAAATCATGGTCTGCTGACATAGTTCCTAAATCTAGACTTCTGTTTCTTCCTTTCAAAGGAAATGTGTTGTTTGGGTCTGGTCCGAGTGACATTATTACTATGGTAACTGAGGGAAAGGAGCCTTTCTTCTTCAGGAATAGGACTAGGGATTCTAACTGTTTCCGTTCCTTTCGTCAATCCAAGAACCAGAAGTCCTCCAACTCTTAACATAAGCAGGGTTCTTCCAGTGTCCAAAAAGCCTGTTTCCTCTACCAAGTCTGCCTGGAGCTATGGCCCCCGATCAAGTTCTTCTGGTAGGGGAGTAGATTATACCTTTTTGTAGGGGGCTTGGTTTCATTCTGTTCAAGATTCTTGGGTTCTGAACATTATTTCCTAAGGATGCAGAATAGGTTTCAGATCAAGGCCTCCCAGGGAAAGGTTTCTTCTGTCTCAAGGCAAAATACTTTTTTCAGTCAGATTGAGATCTGGAGTCTATGGGTGTAATAGCTTCAGTTCCAGAATTGGAACATGATCATGTTTCTATTCTAACCTCTTTATTGTTCCCAAGAAAGAAGTAACTTAGAGACCTGTCCTGGATTTGAAAACTTTAAACAAGTTTTTTTAGGGTTGCTTCTTTCAAGATGGAGACCATTTGGACTAAACTTCCTCTTGTTCAACAGGAAAAGGATGCTTATTCTCATATTCCTATTCATAGGGATTATCATCAATTTCTAAGGTTTTCTTTCCTGGACAAACATTTTCAGTTTGTTGCTCCTCCATTTGGTCTGGCTACCGTTCCCAGAATCATTACAAAGGTTCTAGGGACTCTCAAATCAGTAATAAGGGCCCAGGGTGTGTCAGTGGTTCCTTACCTACACAATATCTTGGTACAGGGTCTTTACATTTAGCAGTATCTCATACCAACAGACTTTTGTTGTTTTCCCAAGAGCATTTTTAGAAAGTAGCCTTTTGAAAAAGTTCTCTGTTCTCTCCTTCCAGGATTACTTTTCTGGGTGTATTAATTGACAGTGTCTCCATGACCATTACTCTCAGCTTGTGTAAATCTTCAGTCAGTTCCTTTTCCTTCTGTAGCGCTTTGTATGGAAGTTTTAGGTCTGATGAGAGTAGCTTCAGATGGTATTAATTTTGTTTGGTTTCATATGAGACCAGCTTTGTATGCTTTTTCAGTGGTGCAGGGATCACACTCAGCTCAAAATATTATTCTAGATGTCAAAACACGACAATCTCTTTGTTGGTGGATCAATCATCCATCCATTGTCCATCCAAATTAAATAGTGATTCAAAATCAAATCAGCCAATTAAATGAAAGCTTTTTCTAGTAGCTGATTTGAATTTGAATTGAAAAATCCACCAATAGAAATGCACGGAAACCCCTACAAAAAGAGGAAATTTGCATTCAAACTTCAGTGTACTGTAGTGGACAGCATGAAGAGAATTGGGTGGAAGAAAAGGACTGATGCCTTGGAAGAAAAGGACCGCCAACCAGAGAGGAGCACCCACATGGACATTAACCGCCGTACCTAGAAGAAGAGGAGCACTGCCATGGATCGCCGCTAGCATAGATGAAGAGAACCGAGGACTGCTGCTCCCATGGACCCCCTCTGGACAAGCCGCTGCCCCCAAAGGAGCCGGATTCAATATAGTAAATAAAAACTTTGGGGTTAGCCTTAGGCTTTTTCTTTTGTGGGTTGAGGTTTAGGATAGGCTTTTTTATGATAGGTTTTTTTTAAATTGTGGGTTTACTTTAGCTTTAGGCTAGGTTGTTATATGGGGAGCTTTTTTAGGGTACTTTGGTTTTAGGATAGGGTTTTTTTATTTTGGCAGTGTTTTTTATTTTTTGTAACTTAGGGGGTCTTAGGTTAGGGGTCTTGGGGGGTTAGCTATTAGGGGTTGTGGCACTTTAGGGGTTAATAGTGTAGGGGTTGTTTTGTGATGGGTTTGTGGTGGATGAGAGGTTACTAGTGAAGGGGGTAAATTACGATGGGGGTTGCTGCAGATTCTGAGTTAATAGTAATAGGGAGTTATTTGAGATGGGAGTAGTGGCAGCTTAGGGACTACTAGAGTAGGGAGTTTATTGTGATGGAGGTTAGCACACAAGTATAGGTGTTAGTATTTTTTTTTTCACTTCGCAGGTCCATTGAAGTCAATGGGTAGAAAGCAATAGCGTGATTAGGATATTGTGAAGTTAACTTGTTGCGGGCGTTGGGTTTTGCCATGTAATGCAGTAAGATAGTAGTATATTGAGATGCAATGTAACAGTAATGATTATAGTGTGGAATGTGACAATACAGTGACATGTTATGATACATGCCGTGACAGTGACTTATTTGGAATCTGATATTTATTATAATTTGAAATGTGACAGAAAATAAAGTAACATGTCACCTTATATTATAGACATAAAATGTATCTATATCACAGATAAAAAATAGTAGTTTTGCTTTTATAGGTGTAGTGAAAATTGTGAGTGCGACGTGACACTTATCATGATATAAGTTGAATTGTGACACTGTCATGATATAGAGTGACATTTGACTCTTGCTGGCTGTGATATATAGTAATACTTTATATGCCTGTCACTGCAAGTGTGCAAGGATGTCCTTACCTGTGACTGCAAGAATGTCCTTACCTGTCACTCCAATGTCACATGTCACTTTGCATTACTGACCATCATTTAGTGTCAAGGTTTATTACTGTCATGACAAATATCACATTTCACATTACCCTGTCTTCCTGGAAGTGGCATATTCTTTATTACACTGTCATTGTGAAATGTGATACTCCTGTGACAGTAACCTAGTATGACATTCAAGTGAACAGTAAGTGATATAATGTAATATGTGGCAATGCAGTGACAGCACAAGAATATGTGTCAGAGCACAATGGTGACATTTAGTGGTAGAGGGTAATATATTATATTACTGCAGTGGTGCATTGCAGAGCATTACATTGAAAAAACTATAAAATACTTAATATAAAGTAACACAGGGTGACTTGTAGTAACAGACAAGGATTAATATGGAGTAAAATAGATATTTGTGTTAAATACAAGCAATATTGTTTACCTTATGACTTATGTTAATGTGTGACCCCTGTTAATCAGCAGTGCTATAGGGTGACACTTTATTATATCATTGGCACAGTTTATTGTGCCATAGACTAATACTGTACACTGCAGCGCTTCATACCATGAGCTACGTCTGAGGGCACTGTGACATAGGAAATATTGATCTAGTATGAAATAGCAGAGGAGAAAGTCTGACAGGCAAAGGGCAGAGACAGAGTCACTACAAAACAGGATTGATAGTCTACAAGTTCAAAGCATATTAAGTATAGAACTAATGAAGGCAGAATGATCAAAGATATGTGACAAGACAAAAAGAGAGAGCAGTACTTAGGAATATAAAAGGAAAGGAAGAGGGCATCTAAGGAAAGACAACGAGGGGGGCAAAGATCAGGAAAAAAAATCAAGAATGTGATAAATGAGTTTAGGAGGAAGGTACAAGACATAGGGCAAAGGAAGAAGTATCCTAACATAGGAGAATATTATAATGTTTTGGAAAACTCACAATTAAAGGGACAGTCTACACCCTACGATAAATGTTACTTACCTGTTAAAACACAAAAAACAAGCTTATTTAATTGGATCCATTTTACAGTTGTTGAAATCATTAGCTGTATACTTTGAAAACTTTTATTTTCTTTATTGCCTAAAATGGCCGTCAAAGATACCTCTATGTTAGGTTATCTTTATTATTCTTCATCGACTCGCAAATAACTTCACTTGTATGCGCATGCGTAGTTGATTTCTAGGAGTGTTGCTGCCTATCCAGTCCGTGTTGTTTTACTGTGCAATATTCGTTCTGGTGGGTTTTTTTGTGGTTTGTTTTTTTATTTTGCCTTGTATTTCATATAGCTTATTTCAAATTGTGGTATGTCAATTTTATCTTATCTGAAAGTATGTTTATATGTATTTATTCAGTACTTTCTTTTTGTAAATAAATAATTTAAAAAAAAATTGTTGACGCTTCAGAATTTAATCCTTAAAGGGACATGAATCCCATATTTTTCTTTCATGAATTAGATACAGAATACAATGTTAAAAACAAAATTTATGCTTACCTGATAAATGTATTTCTTTCTTGACACAGTGAATACACGGAATCATCAATTACTGTTGGGAATATTACTCCTGGCCAGCAGGAGGAGGCAAAGCTGTTAAGTATCACTTCCCTTCCCACAACCCCCAGTAATTCGTCCGAAGGAAAAGGAGAGAAAGGAAATAACATAAGGTGCAGAGGTGCCTGAGGTTTATATAAAAAAAACTGTCTGCAAAAACAGGGAGGGCCGTGGACTCACTGTGCCAAGAAATAAATACATTTATCAGGTAAGCATAAATTTTGTTTTCTTTCTTAAGACACGGTGAGTCCACGGAATCATCAATTACTGTTGGGAATCAATACCCAAACTAGAGGACAGAGATGATTAGGGTGGGCAAGACAGGTAACCTAAACAGAAGGCACCACTGCTTGCAGTACCTTTCCCCAAAAGAAGCCTCAGCCGAGGCAAAAGTATCAAATTTATAGAATTTAGAAAAAGTGTGCAAAGAAACCAAGTCGCAGCCTTACAAATCTGTTCTACAGAAGCCTCATTCTTGAAGGCCCAAGAAGAAGACAGTGCCCTTGTGGAGTGAGCTGTAATTATCTCAGGAGACTGCTGTCCAGCAGTCTCATAAGCCATAAGAATAACACTTCTCAACCAGAGAGAAAGAGAAGTGTCAGTAGCTTTCTGGCCTTTACGTGTTCCAGAAAAGCAAACAATGCAGAAGACTGACAAAAGTCCTTCGTAGCCTGCAGATAGAATTTAAGAATATCCTTTAGACTCCCACCAATAAGATATTTACGCCATATCTTATGGTAAATCTTTTTAGTGACAGGCTTAAGAGCCTGAATCAAGGTCTCAATGACCGATTCTGAGAACCCATGCTTAGCTAAAATCAAGCGTTCAATCACCAAGCAGTCAGCTTCAGAGAAACAAGATTTGGATGAAGGAAGAAGTAGAAGGTCCTTCCTGAGAGGTTGTCTCCACGGAAGTAGAGACGACATCTCTACTAGATCTGCATACCAGATCCTGCGAGGCCACGCAGCGATTAGAATCACTGATGCTCTCTCCTGCTTGATCCAAGCGATGACTCGCAGCAAAGGAGGAAAGAGATATGCCAACCCGAACTGCCAGAGCATCTATCAGAAAGGCTTGAGGATCTCTCGACCTCGAACTGTATTTTGGGAGCTTGGTGTTCTGACGAGACGCTATCAGATCCAATTCTGCTAATCCCCATTTGGTTGTTAACCTGGAGAACACTTCCGGATGGAACTCCCACTCCCTGGGATGGAAATTCTGTCTGCTCAGGAAGTCCGCTTCCCAATTGTCCAATCCTGGAATGTGGATGGCAGATAGACAGCAATTGTGAGCCTCCACCCACTGGATGATCCATGTCACCACCTTCATGGCTAAGGAACTCTGAGTTCCTCCTTGGTGGTTGATGTAGGTCACTGAGATTATGTTGTCCGTCTGGAACCTGATGGACCGAGCTAGGGCCAGCTGAGGCCAAGCCATCAAGGCATTGAAGATCGCTCTCAACTCCAGAATGTTTATGGGGAGAGCCGATTCCTCCTGAGACCAAAGCCCCTGCACCCTCAATGAGTCCCAGACTGCTCCCCAACCCAGCAAGCTGGCATAGGTGGTCACAATCACCCAAGAGGGTCTCTGAAAACACGTCCCCTGGGACAGATGTTCTTTGGACAGCCACCACAGTAGGGAGTCCCTTGTAGATTGATCCAGAACTATTCTCTGAGATAGATCTGTATAATCCCTGTTCCACTGAGCGAGCATGCATAGCTGCAGAGGTCTCAAATGGAACCCAGCAAATGGAACTATGTCCATGGAATTCACCATCAACCCGATTACCTCCATGCATTGGGCCACTGATGGTCGAGCCGTGACTGTAAGGACAGGCAAGCTCACAGAATCTTGGCTGTTCTGACCTCCGTCAGAAATATTTTCATTGTTAGAGAATCTATAATGGTTCCTAGGAAGATCACCCTTTTAGCTGGAACAAGAGAACTTTTCTCTAGATTGACCTTCCAACTGTGGGAACGAAGAAACGCCACCAAGGACCTTGTGTGAGATTCTTCCAGTTGTAGGGATGGCGCCTGGACCAGAATGTTGTCCAGATAAGGCGCCACTGCAATTCCCTGGGCCCGAATTTCTGCCAATAGAGCTCCCAGAACCTATGAGAAGACTCTGGGTGCAGTGGCAAGGCCAAACGGAAGCGCTACAAATTGAAATTGTTTGTCTAGATATGCAAACCTTAGATATTTGTGATGGTGAATGGCCACGTGCAGGTACGCATCCTTCAGGTCTATGGTTGTCATAAATTGACCCTCTTGAATCAGAGGCAGAATGGAGTGGATAGTCTCCATTTTGAAGGATGGTACTCTGAGGAATTTGTTTAGTAACTTTAGATCTAAAATGGGCCTGCAAGTTCCCTCTTTTTTTGGAACCACAAACAGGTTGGAGTAAAACCTGAGACCCTGTTCCTTTTAGTAGCACTCAATTCTCACATATGTTGAATAAATCCCTGGAGGTGGATATGCTACCACAAATAAATTAAAAATTAAACTTTATTAGATAATCTTAAAAAATGGGTACTAGAAGTATTAGGGTTGATCACTTAAATAATAATTGGTACTAAACAATTGCATAGGTCAGTTTAGTACAGGTATCAGTATACTATGTAGGAGCCTGTAGTGAATAGGTCCTCTTTATAAGATTGTACAACTCAAGAAAAGTTTGTGGTTTATTAAATAGTTCCCCCGGGCAGTGTAGGTGCTTGGTGCAAACAATATCAATATAAATTTGACCACTAAGCAGACAAGGCTGGTATTTAGTAACCACATTATAATGAGGGGGTTCTTCTCTGCTTAATCGCTTGTAGTGGAACTTATATTATCTACACTGATCACATAAGTATAATTAAGTTCCCAAACACAAATATTAAACAATAGGTGAATATTAGGTTACTTTACCTACCTTACTTCCGAACCTTATTAAACCCTATCGAGAGGAATTTACTAAGTGGTCACATTTATATTGATATTGTTTGCACCAAGTTGTTATTAGCTAAAGGAAAAGTTTTGATCTCTAACTTGTACCCTTGGGAAACTATGTTCACTGCCTACGGGTCTGAGACATCTTGTTCCCAAGCCTGTGCGAACTGAGAGAGTCTGCCCCCCACTTGATCTGATCCCGGATCGGGGGCAACCCCTTCATGCTGACTTGGATTCAGTTACAGGTTTCTTGGATTGCTTCCCCTTGTTCCAGGACTGACCAGGCTTCCAGGAGGGCTTGGATTGTTCCTGTTTGGTAGAGGCAGGGGAAGACTTACCTTTGAAGTTACGAAGGAACGAAAATTAGTCTGACGTCCCTTCATTTTGTTCTTCTTGTCCTGAGGCAGAAATGATCCTTTACCACCCGTGATATAGGAAATCATTTCTGCCAATGCCGGCCCGAACAAGGTCTTTCCCTTGTAAGGGATTGCCAAAAGCTTAGATTTAGAAGAAACATCAGCAGACCAAGATTTAAGCCATAGTGCTCTACGTGCTAAGATTGCAAAACACGATATTTTGGCCCCCAACTTAATGACTTGTAAAGAAGCGTCAGTGATAAAGGAATTAGCTAACTTTAGAGCCTTGATCCTATCCTGAATTTCATCCAAAGGAGTTTCCGCTTGAAGGGATTCAGACAGGGCATCAACCAATAGGCTGCCGCACTGGTTATTACTGTGGCAATGCACACCGTCGGTTGCCATTGCAACCCCTGATGAGTATACATTTTCTTTAAAAAGGCCTCCAGGTTTTTATCCACAGGATCTTTGAACAAGCAACTGTCCTCAATAGGAATAGTAATTCTCTTTGCCAAAGTGGAAATCGCCCCTTCCACCTTTGGAACCGTCTGCCACAACTCTTTTATGGAGTCAGCGGGAACATTTTCTTAAAGACGGGGGAGGGGAAAAAAGAATCCCTGGTCTCTCCCATTCCCGGGTAATAATTTCCATGGCACGGCCTGGTACTGGAAACACCTCCCCAGGTGAGGGGACATCAAAGTATCTATTTAATTTACTAGATTTATTAGGGTTGACAACGACAGGCGCATCAGAGTCATCCAAAGTAGCTAGAACCTCCTTTAGCAAAACACAGAGGTGTTCAAGCTTTAATCCGAAAGAAACCACTTCAGTATCAGAAGAAGGAATTACACTATCCGAATCTGAGATTTCATCCTCAGAGGCTACCGAAGTATCCTCCTCCTCTGACTTATGGGAGAGAGCAACTTGGTTAGCCTGTACAGGATCTGATACCTTACTGTCTGATTCTCTAGACTTCCTCTTACCTTTACCCTGCAGCAAGGGAATGGCAGCTAACGCCTCAGATACCACTGAGGAGACCTGAGCAGCAATTTCTGCCTTCAAAAAGACTCCACCAAAAGTCTGCGAGGAACCGCAGGGCACTGCCTGAGATGGTAATGATACCTGGGGTACTTAAGGAGGAGATTGTGGCATTGCCTTAACAGAATCCACCTGAGAGAATGGTGGCTCAGTAACAAAAAGTCTGTCTTTATACATCCAGGTTCTTTCACGAACCACAAAAAGGCAAAGGAGGTTCAACATGGGCACTCAAACAAATTTTGCACCCTGCTTCAGGCATAGACTCTAAATCCATCATGCAAAAGATCTAGGTAAATGAAAAAAAACTAAAACTTTTTTTCTTCTTCAAATACTGTCACTTTAACTGGATAACGATAGAATAATACACAGTAGGACATTGGTTACAGGAACCGCAACTAACCGGCAAAAAAAAACTCCCCTTTTATATTCAGCTCCCTTTCTACAGAAAAACGTAACCATTCAGTTATAAAAAACGCCTGGCCCCTTTACACCTCAGTATTAAAGGGACACTGAACCCAATTTTTTTTTCTTTCGCGATTCAGATAGAGCATTCAATTTTAAGCAACTTTCTAATTTACTCCTATTAATTTTTCTTCGTTTTCTTGCTATCTTTATTTTAAAAAAAAGGCATATAAGCTTTTTTCTTGGTTCAGACCTCTGGACAGCACTTTCTTTTTTTATTTTTATTTCAAATATCTTTTATTGAAATAGTATAAATTTGACAACATTTTGAGAAATGGAATAGTAGTCTCCAATATTTTAACAGCAATGAGCTAGAATTCAAGTAAACATGAAAAGTAGATTAGTGTTCAGTTCGTTATTCTGCGCTAGAGAACATACCTATTGTAACAAAACATCTAGCAGTTATTGTAAATCCTTTTAGTATGAACCAATTTCAGGTACTAAGTCAGAGCTGAATTGATAAATGAATGTATACTGTGATGTTAATAAGAAGTACAAACCTCCTGTAGCACATCCAGGCGGGGTAGGACGTGGTAAGGAGTGGGATGGGGACAGCACTTTTTTATTGGTGGATGAATTTATCCACCAATCAGCAAGGACAACCCAGGTTGTTCACCAAAAATGGGCTGGCATCTAAACTTACATTCTTGCATTTAAAAAAAAAAAAAAAGATACCAAGAGAAAAAAGAAAATTTGATAATAGGAGTAAATTAGAAAGTTGCTTAAAATTTCATGCTCTATCTGAATAACGAAAGAAAAAAAATGTGGGTTCAGTGTCCCTTTAAGCTGGGGCGCCTACCTGAACCTTTACGAACAGAGAGAGACTGGATTTCAGGAAAAACACGCTATTCACTGCATGTGCAACCACCAACGGCTGAAACAAGGGAAGGGCTCAAATTTACAGGGCGCTCTGAGACCGGAAGAAGAAGCTTCGCCCCATGACATCACAAAATGTCCGTTAAATGGACCGCAATGAAAACTAAATTAAAAACATAGTTTGCCCCCTCCTTGAAAAAACGTCTGATCCCAGAAGTTAATAACCCTGAGCCACCAATAATAAAATAAATAAAAAAGCTTAATCACTTTATACCTCTCTCATATACCGTAGCAGGGCCCTGCAACCTGTCCAATGTATCCTGAACTCAGGATAACTTACCCCCACAACGATGCAGAAAAGTAACTCAAGTGCCAGGGTTTCTGTATATTTGTAAAAACATGGCATTTACCTGCATCTCTGTCTGACAGGAGGACATCTCACCGGTATGAGAGGAAGCCACTCCTCACAGAGACCTATGTGTAGAAGAAAGGACAGAGTAAGCCTACTCTGGCATTCTGTTAGAGGGCAGCAACTTGTCAGGAAAACACAGTGAGGCCCACCCCACAAGTTCCTGACTGCTTAAAAGCTACCACAGCCCTGCTGAAGAGACTGACATGGAGTACAGCTAAATCCAGCATGATAGGGAAGATCAGAGCAAGCCTGCTCTGGCTTCAAATTAAAAAATCTTGATGGAAGAATCTTATACAGGACACCTATAACTTAATTTCCTTCTTGCACTGAAGGCAAAGAGAATGACTGGGGGTTGTTGGAAGGGAAGTGATACTTAACAGCTTTGCTGTGGTGCTCTTTGTCTCCTCCTGCTGACCAGGAGTGATATTCCCAACAGTAATTGATGATTCCGTGGACTCACTGTGTCTTAAGAAAAAAAAAAGTTTCCAATTTACTTCTTTTATCAAATTCGTTTTTTCTTTGTTGAAGAGATATTTAGATAGGTAGTGTGCACTGTCGGGAATTCTGCATGTCAGGGAATAGTGCTGCTAACTAGTGATCTTGCTAATGTATAACATAGTTGAAAAACTGCTGCCATATAGTGCTGCAGACATGTACATCCCTGCTTTTTCAACAAAGGATAACAAGAAAACGAAGACATTTTGATAATAGAAGTATATTAGAAAGTTGCTTAAAATTGTGTATTCAATCTGAATAATGAAATACATTTTTTGGGTTTTATGTCCCTTTAAAAAAACAGGTGCTATATATAACGGGGTGCTGCCAAAAAGAACTGGCATATACCATATTTGCTGATGATTCATGTGAATTTGTGTTTATGAATGTGTAAAAGAGTGTGCGTAGTTGTGAATAATATATGCACTTTTCACTGTCTCTCTGACAAATACCTGGTAAATAAATATTGCAAAGCAGATTGGGTATTTTTTTTACACTATTATGGTTATTCAGTGAAAACACAGAATTTAAAAAACACAAAGACAAAAGCAGACAAGTGTTTTTGCTCCCAATTAGGTAACATTAAATACAAATGTAAACCTGTCCAGCATTGATTGGCAAACGTGATGAAAATATATTAAAGAATAACAGTGGTGAGGTCAGCAAGATCGATGGAACCGTTTCTTTTTCCATAATTAACGTCCTGCCGTATAGAACTACTTCCGCTGTCAACGACACAGCTATCTTAAAAGCGTGAAATGGAACAAAAAAAGTCTTTATAAAACAGAATACTCTACTAACAAATGCAAAAGAGAAAACTTGAGAAAAGTAAAAAATAATAAAAAATAGATAACCTTCTCAGCTTTCATATAGTGAGATGATATGCTTCACACAGGCAATCGTACCTTTATAGAATCTGCATGCTGAGTCGTGGCTTAGTTAAAAAAAAAATCGCCAACCCCACCGCGAGAACACCCCAACCTCTCTTTTTTTTTTTCTCATCTGCAAGTTTGTGATACAAATACTGTTCTGTCCAGTGAGATTACTTTAACATAACAAAACAGGCATCAAAATATTAAAGGGGGGGCGGAGCCAACAGAGGAAGAGATCGGTGGCACTTCTCCCGAGCTCCCTGTCCATGCTGACAAATTAGCCCAAATCATCATCTAATTCCCTGCTTTTCCTACCTCCTTACAACCCCCACCTCCCCAACTTTATCCTAGCCGGCCGGCGAAAAGGGTGAGGCAGATTAACACCGCTTACATCGGAAGCTCCAGTCCCAACACTAACCCGGAAGACCTACTATGTCCTGACAATCAGTCAGACGTGCAGCAGATTACCCGATTACAGCAGTACACAGCAGCGGCTGATACAGTCGCCACAAGAGCATCTGCTACAACACTCCAGCTACATCCCTGTGGGCTCCAGTAACGGCGCGCAACGCCATCTTTCACACGCTGTGTTCCTCCTGCAGAAAGCCTCCGGTAGCCCACAGCTGCAACTTTTCTCTTTGGCCATAGCAACAACTGCATATATAAGCAGTGATTAATACTGGCCACATTTCAAGGACAGTCCCTCTTGGCGCTCTGCACCATTTTCTACAGTCCACAACTTGAAAGGGACACACTATAAGGCAAGACTTGCCTCCTTACACAACAGCTAGGAGCTGCCTGACGGCGAGATTGTGTATAGTGAGCATCTCTCCTGTATAGCAACAAAGTGCCTGCAAGCTTACATAGTAAGTACAATCACAGCACCTACACTTCGTGCTGCACAATTTATACTAGGCCTGAAAACTCTACTCAGCACTAAACACTTGCCTTATTTTGGAAGCCTCACCCTCGCTAGCCCACCACACAAGAACTTTCTAGATTACATATTCTCAGATCTGGAAACGCTAAGACCTAACAACACATGTTCCAGAAGTAAATGGGCTATAGACAACTGCTGCCCTGATCCCAGACCTCCTACTAAACCTGCTGAGTAAATTGGTGGACCCATCATATCTCTAAGGAGGTACAATTTCATATATATATATAGCCTCCATTACCTTTTTTCTTAATTAGGGGACTTTAAGCATTTACCAAGGCCACGCACGCCTGTCTATTGCTCAGTGTTACTGCCACTGAGTTGAGTGACCCACCCTCGGTCAGCGCACACCCAGATATCCAGCTTACCACCATAACTGTTAGCACATATATACTACTATTTGCCTTTACCCTAATAAATTGGGAGTAAAATGTCACACTCAACAAAAAAGAAGCACAGGCCGCATCTCCTGCCCAAAGAATGGTGATGAATCACTTCAACCCTTCCAACACTGATCTACAAATTGAATCTGAGTCTGCTGACTCATCTGCTATGCAAGACAGTTACCCCTGCTTTCATACTTGACTCTCTGAAGTCTATGCTAGATGCCCATCATACATCATTCTCTGCTAAACTTTCTGCTTCCACTGCTGAAATGAAAAGGGAAATCTCCTCCAATAATGAACATTTTGATATACTTGAAAGGAAGTACAAGGACCTTGCAACTGAACAAGCTAATGGTCTGACTTATACACAACATCTGTCGTACTACCTAGACTCAGTGGAAGATAAAATAGCTGACATAGAGGAAAGATCTCAAAGCAACAACCTTAGGATCCGAGGTGTGCCCGAGTCTGTCTTTCTATCCAATCTTCAATCATACCTAAAAGAGTTCTTTTATCACTCAGTCCATCGCTAACTTAAACCTAAAGGCCTTCCAGACGGTCAACCACGTGATGTCATAGTCAGACTTCACTATTTCACCTATAAGGAGAGAATACAGAGGGCACATTTCCGAAGACCTTCACTCCCAGAAAAATTCTAAAATCTTCAAATATTCTCTGACCTATCTGCACGGACAGTACAACAAAGGAAAACTTTTTCTGTAGTCACCCTAACATTAAGGAAAAATAATATCAGATACAGATAGGGCTACCCCATAAAGCTGCTGATCTTCAAAGATAACCATATGCATACCATACAGAAAACCTCCCAGGGAATTGAACTCTTGAAATCCTGGAACCTAAACAACACTCACACAGCCGACCCACAGAGAAAACCAAGTTAGTTGAGGGCCACAGCATCAGAATGGACAGCTCTTCCTCAAAGAAGATCCAGCTCCCCAGACACTTGAGCAGCTTTTCATTACATAGGATTTCACCTACATGAACTAAGTCCCTAAACATCACAGGATCCGGGAGAGACTTCCAGAATTCTATCGGAACTGTTTGATAAGTATACACCAAACCTCTCTTCTTATGTGCCTTAACTTGTAGATGGGAAGTGTTTTTTATGCTGTTGTTCTTTTGCCTTGTATATCACTAAGTTCAAGTATTAGACTCCTCATACCACCCACATAAGCCCCCCTTGCATCTTCGGAAGAACCCGACTGGGACACCTAGACAGTTGATCTTCTCTCACTAGAGAGATCATTCAATTGTTGTGGAAATATAGGCATTTACCTCTAAACAGCATTAAAATATATTCATAAGCTGAATTTCCCTCGACTGCTCCTGAACATGTGCCGGTATTGTGATCACTTTCTATAAAATTATTTAATATATATTTTATTCTATATAACTTAGAGTTTAGATGATTCCAGTTGATTTTTCTTGTTTTACTGCTATCTATTTTAGAGACTTAAGAGATGCTTACGCGGCAGGACTACAAATGTGATAACTGAATGCTCTGGACTCCTAGGTAGACCTCACGGCCTACTGAGCAAAATCAATAATACATCTGCAGCCATTAATGTTATTGTATTTGATATCTAAGATGCCTAAACTGTGATTATTTTTCTATATAGCTTAAAGTTTAAACGATTCCAGTTGATTTTTCTTATTTTACTGTTATCTATTCAAGAGACTTAATAGAGATGCCTACGCGGCAGGACCATAAACGTGCTATTTAAACTCTGAAAAAGCTCTGGACTCCCAGGTGGACCTCATGGCCTATCGAGCAAAATCAATAATACATCTGTAATTACTATAGTTTATGATTTATTCTGTTTTCTTACAACTGTTGTTCATGTAAATGTGTGGTTTACCTTACTGGTTAACAACTTCCTTCTAACCTTAATGCTGAAGAACAAAGGATGCAGGTACTCAAGGGATATCGTAAAAAATCCAATTTTATTGCAAAAAGTAAAAAAAAAAAATGCAGCTACAACAGCGCTGTAAGCACATAGGCAAAGCCAGTGGAGGCAGGCAGACACACAAACACACACGTCTGACGCGTTTCATGCCCCCTAGAGGCACTTATTCATAGACTTATTGGTTACCTTAAAGGGACACTGAACCCAAAAAAATTTCTTCTGTGATTCAGATAGAGCATGACATTTTAAGCAACTTTCTAATTTACTCCTATTATCAAATGTTCTTTATTCTCTTGGTATCTTTATTTGAAATGCAAGAATGCAAGTTTATATGCCGGTCCATTTTTGGTGAACAACCTAGATTGTCCTTGCTGATTGGTGGATAAATTTATCCACCAATCAAAAACTGCTGTCCAGAGTCTGAACCAAGAAAAAAGCTTAGATGCCTTCTTTTTATATAAAGATAGCAAGAGAATGAAGAAACATTGATAATAGGAGTAAATAAGAAAGTTGCTTAAAATTGCATGCTCTATCTGAATCACGAAAGAAATTTTTTGGGTTCAGTGTCCCTTTAAGCATAGTCTATTTAAAGGGGCTACTCGAATATGATAGGCTAATAAAGAACCTGTTTAATTAAGCCAAATAAAAGTGAACTATGACCCCTAAAGAAATGCTAAAGGTAAACAATGTAAAGATAAAAGAACCAGATCCTAATAATTACATGACATAAAAAAACAGTAATAGTTTAAAGGTATGAAGTTACAAAGTCCCATAACCAAACAAAACATGAGCAATTATGTTTTATGGACAAAATCCCATAGTACAGGGATGAAATAAGAAAAAAGAGAACAGTAATATATGGAATAAAAATATGTAACAAAAAGGGTAAGTTATCTGTCAATTAAATAATTGATATCACATTCACGATTCATGCCCAAGGAGAACCTAGTTTTGAGCTTTAACATCCAAAATAGTTCTTTTTGTTTTGCAGAACTTTGAACTTATCGCCCCCTCTAATAGGGATCTTAGCTATGTCAATAATTTTAATAGACATATTCACGATATTGGTGAAGTGATAGCCATTAAAATGATTGGCTACCGCAGAGTCCTTATTAAAATTCTTGACATCTCTAGTATGTTCACCAAATCTTTTACGGGTAACTCTGGAGGTTTGACTAGTATATTGAAAGTTACATAAGTTACATGTTAAAAGATAAATCTGGATGAAGACTTCTCCTGGCTGGATGAGGATGGATGTCCGGTCTTCAAAAACTGTAAGTGGATCTTCGGGGGTTAGTGTTAGTTTTTTAAGGGTTTATTGGGTGGGTTTTATTTTTAGATTAGGGACTTTGAGCTAAATGCCCTTTTAAGGGCAATGCCCATCCAAATGTCCATTTCAGGGCAATGGGGAGCTTAGGTTTTTTTTAGATAGGATTTTTTTGATGGGTTTGGTTGTGTGGGTGGTGGGTTTTACTGTAGGGGGGTTGTTTGTATTTTTTATTTTTACAGGTAAAAGAGCTGATTTCTTTGGGGCAATGCCCCCCAAAAGGCCCTTTTAAGGGCTATTGGCAGTTTAGTTTAGGCTAGGGTTTTTTTGTATTTTGGGGGGCTCTTTTATTTTGATAGGGCTATTAGAGTAGGTGTAATTAGTTTAAATATTTGATAATTTATTTTTTATTTTGTGTAATTTAGGGTTTATTTTTTTTTGTAATTTAGTTAATTGTATTTAATTAATGTAATTTATTTAATTTTAGTGTAATGTTAGGTGTTAGTGTGAGGCAGGTTAGGTTTTATTTTACAGGTAACTTTGTATTTTTTTTAACTAGGTAGTTAGTAAATAGTTAATAACTATTTACTAACTAGTCTACCTAGTTAAAATAAATACAAACTTACCTGTAAAATAAAAATAAAACCTAAGAGCTACAATGTAAATATTAGTTATATTGTAGCTAGCTTAGGGTTTATTTTACAGGTAAGTATTTAGTTTTAAATAGGAATTATTTAGGTAATAATAGTAATTTTTATTTAGATTTATTTTAATTATATTAAAGTTAGGGGTGTTAGGGTTAGACTTAGGGTTAATATTTTTATTTAGTGTTAGTGATGTGGGATGCCAGAGGTTTAGTGGTTAATAAGTGTATTTAGGCTGCGGTGACGTTGGGGCGGCAGATTAGGGGTTAATAAGTGTAGGTAGGTGTCGCGATGTTGGGGGGCGGCAGATCAGGGGTTAATAAGTGTAATGTAGGTGTCGGCGATGTCGGGGCGGCAGATTAGGGGTTAATAAGTGTAATGTAGGTGTCGGCGATGTCAGGGGCAGCAGATTAGTGGTGTTTAGACTCGGGGTTTATGTTTGGTTTAAAAATACATTTTCTTTCCCCATAGGAATCAATGGAGCTGCGTTACGGAGCTTTACGCTCCTTTATTGCAGGCGTTAAGCTTTTTTTTAGCCGGCTCTCCCCATTGATGTCTATGGGGAAATTGTGTACTAGCACGTAAAACCAGCTCAAAGCAGCGCTGGTATTTGTGTGCGGTATGGAGCTCAATGCTGCCATATTGCCCACAAACGCAGGTTTTTGGAAAACCTGTAATAGCAGCGCTATTAAAGGTGAGCAGTGGAAATAACTTGCAAGTTATTACCAAGCCGCTCATAACGCAAAACTCGTAATCTGGCCGTTTAGTTACAGTAGCAGGTCTGTTTACTTGCTGGCTCAGCCCATTGTTATGAGCATGTGCTAGGTGATTAGTTTTAATGAGAAAAAAAAGAGCAATTTGAGATACAGAAATAAACATGAAGGAACAGTTTTTCATACATTTAATACTCTGCAGTCATTTGGAACACATTAAGGGGAAACAAACGTTATAGTACAATGTCCCTTTAAAGGGACAGTCTAGTCAAATTTAAACTTTCATGATTCAGATAGGGTATGTTTTTTCAAACGACTTTCAAATTTACTTTTATCTTCAAATTTGCTTTGTTCTTTTGGTATTCTTTGTGGAAAGCTAAACCTAGATAGGCTCACAAACTGATATCTAAGTTGTTGGAGGCTGCCTATTATCTCAGTGCATTTTGACAGTTAGACACTGCTAGTTCATGTGCGTCATAAAAAATAACATTGTGCACACTACTGTAGAGTTATTTAAAAATAGGCACTGGCTAAAATGCATGTCAGTCAAAAGAACTGAGATAAGGAGGCAGTCTGCAGAGGCTTAGATATAAGGTAATTGTGTATTAATATAACACTGTTAATATAACAGTGTTGGTTATGCAAAACTGGGGAATGGGTAATAAACAATAACAATTCTGGAGTAGACTGTCCCATTAACACAACTTTATAAGTTAATTGCAAGAACAACTACTGGAGATCAGCTGGAAAAGACAAGTGAAATGAGCCTCAATAGTATAAGCAACAAGAAATAAAGAAACGCCCTCAGCAACATAACACTTGTCTATGAATCTAGCCCTGTGAGTTGTTGTGTTCATAAAAACAAAACAGTTTAGGGTTATTACATGAAAATGTCAAAGGTACAATGTCACAGGCGCACCAACATACTGTATGAGCTATGTCTATATCTATGTAACTATAGAGGGCTAGATTACGAGTGGCACACTATTTTGCACTTGCATGTTAACTTCGCTAGATGGAGGCTTTTTGCGCAAAAAGTGGAACTTTGATTACTGTGATTGCGTTAACGGATTCTCCCATGCGCAAACTAGAAAGAAAAAAATAACACCCATACTCGCGCACAAACCCAACCACGTTTATTCAAGAGGGCTAAATCTGACATGGATTATGAATATTTCACATTCCATTGTTCTTCATATAGTAGAATATGTTCTTTTTATTCTTAAATAAATATTTCTATACATATCTGTTGTTTTAAGTAGACAAGCACTCCAGAAATCCAATCTCCAGTGCCCAGGGTGCAACAAATAGGCAAATAGAAAATAAAGAAGAGTGCACTCGCCAGGACTTTTCAGAATTTTATTCCAAATATGTGAACGTTTTCGGGGGATTAGCCCCTTCCTCAGACATACAAAATGTGATCTGAGGAAGGGGCTTTATTTTCTATCTGTTGTTTTATATATATATATACTAGTCCTAAAGCCCGTTCACACGGGCCGTGTTGTGTTATATATATTCTCTCTCTCTCTCTCTCTCTCTCTCCCTCTCTCTCTCTCTCTCCCTCTCCCTCTCCCTCCCTGTGCGCCTTCACTTGCCGGTCCTCGCGCTGCGTTGTTTCACTGATCAGCTGTGCTGCCAGGTCCTCGCGCTGCTGCCGGGTGGGTGCGCGTGCGATCAGCTGCAAGAGTTTGTCTGAACTGCGCATGACGGCTTCAGACAAACTCTTGTCTTTTATAATATAGGATATACAGTATATATAAAAAATACTTTAACATATTCCCCTATGTGAAGAACGTTGGAATGTAAAATATTTACAGTATATACACAGTTAAACCATAATCTAAATATGTATAGTTAGAGGATAGGATTGGAAAGAGGTGACATGATAGAAACCTTCAGATATATGAAGGGACTTAATAAAGTAGAAGCTGAAAGCATTTTCCACACAAGAATAAATGCCAAAACAAGGGGTCACAATCTAAAGTTAGAGGGTAGCAGATTCAGGAGAAATGTGAGGAAGCATTTTTTTACAGCAAGGGTGGTGGATTCATGGAATAAACTTCCATTTGAGGTGGTAAACACAACAACTGTAAAATAAATCAAAAATGCCTGGGACATGCATAAGGCTATTCTAGGAAAAAAGTAACATGTAATATGGGTAGACTTGAATGGGCCTTTTTGGTTCTTATCTACCGTCAAATTCTATGTTTCTAAATAGGAATTTTACCTAAATATGCTTTTTCATGTTTTCAGCTACTTGACTGTAAAGGGCTCCAATGCACTTATATATGTCTATATATGTATACATTTGTATGTATGTGTTTATATGTGTACTAGTCCTAAAGCCCGTTCACACGGGCCGTGTTGTGTTATATTTAATTTAAATTCTCTCTCTCTCTCTGTCTCTCTCTCTCTGTCTCTCTCTCTCTCTCTCTGTCTCTCTCTCTGTCTCTCTCTCTGTCTCTCTCTGTCTCTCTCTGTCTCTCTCTGTGTCTCTCTGTCTCTGTCTCTCTCTCTGTCTCTCTCTGTGTCTCTCTGTCTCTCTCTCTGTCTCTCTCTCTGTCTCTCTCTCTGTCTCTCTCTCTGTCTCTCTCTCTGTCTCTCTCTCTGTCTCTGTCTCTGTCTCTGTCTCTCTCTGTGTCTCTCTCTCTCTCTCTGTCTCTCTCTCTCTGTCTCTGTGTCTCTCTCTCTCTCTCTCTCTCTGTCTCTGTCTCTCTCTCTGTCTCTGTCTCTCTCTCTGTCTCTCTCTCTCTCTGTCTCTCTCTCTCTCTGTCTCTCTCTCTCTCTGTCTCTCTCTCTGTCTCTCTCTCTCTCTCTCTCTCTCTCTCTCTCTCTCTAACCTCTGGGCATGCAGTACTGACTCCCAGCCTCTTATAATGCTGCCCCCCTTTTTGCCCCAACCTCTTTACCTACTGTCTGTGTACCACTTTCTACCCCATCCTCTCTGCCTGTTGCCCCTAGTTTTCCACTTACTGCCCCATGCGATCAGAATAATGCCCCCCCCCCATACTCCTCCTATATAAGCCTCACATCCTGCTGCTTTAATTCCACAACCTATTAGCATGCTGCCCCTAGTGCTCCCCTTACTGCCCCAGCCACTCAGTCTGCTGACCTCCAACAGTGCAGCTCTCACTGCGCCAACCTTTCAGCCTACTGCCTTCACCAGTGTACCCCTTACTGCCCCAACGTTAACCCTTTCTATATCAACCTTACATCCTGCTGCCCCGCAGCGTTCCTCTAACTGTCCCCCTTAGTTTCTTTTTTTTCTCCCTCTCCTAATTCACATCCTGCTTATTTCCCTGGTCTGCTTCTCCCTCAATTAACACATCCCCGTATAGATTAGTGCAGTGCCCCCGCCAGCGTACTCACCGGGTGCAAATCGTCTCTCCAGCTGTGCTGCCGGGTCCTCGCGCTGCTGTCGGGTGGGTGCGCGTGCGATCAGCTGCAAGAGTTTGTCTGAACTGCGCATGACGGCTTCAGACAAACTCTTGTCTTTTATAATATAGGATATATGTCTGTAAATACATATATACACATATAAATACATATGTACACATATATAGACATATGTATGTGTATATATATATATATATATTTATACATACATATACATATTATTTAGACATGTATATGTAGGTGTGTCTATGTTATAGCCACTTTTAATTTAACCCATAGAGGGATTGAGAGAAAGAGGAAGCCTTTCAGAAATCTACAGTCTGGTAACATGTAATTTCCTTGCTGTGAGAGGGAATGCTAATAAACCAAGACCCGCTCATAGAAAAAAGCTGGTATAGTGAGATATTGAGCAGAGAGGGGGGTGTTCTAGAGTCCCCTTTCACTTGTCATAGGGAGGAATGGGCTGTAAAGGACCAGGTTGCCTGTTATGTGAGATAATGAGAGAACTTGCAGCAAGAGATAGCAAGACACAGTTTCTCCTCCCAAAATAGTTTGAGAAGTTAGAGAGTAATAGCAATAAGCAACCACAGAGTCAGTGTGAGGTGGTGGGACTGCCATCATCCTTCATTACCATGAAAATTAAGGTAAGCTCTTCTGTGTAAGGTGTGAATGCTACCACCCATGCTTGATATAGTCCTGTATTGTAATGTACTATAACTGATTTAGAGATAGTAACAGCTCTTTACAGCATCATCAATGATCAAGCTATGTAGCTTATCTCCCCGTTTATATTTTATTTAAGGAGCTTATTCACTAAAGGTCACACATCTCTATGTTCTTTAGTCAAATGGCTCCTTAGAAGAGCATATGAATTGTAGCGACTGGATTGCTTTGAGAAGATGTAGACGGTGTTTTGTGAATCTACACCTTGTGTAGTAGAGTGGGTGATGGTTATAGCTCTTATCTATGTAGCTTTGCAGTAATTGTATTAGCAGTGCCAGCTACTTCCTAGGGTGAGCGGTTAGTATTCTTGTTGTTTATAGTGTACTTCTGTGCATATACATAATGTATACTGCTGTTTGTAGGGTAGGCTGGCATTGCTGTTCTTTACATTGTTGTCTATGCTTGTATAGATGCCATGAATATTTAAAGTGTGTATGAGAGGCTGGCATTGCCATACACCTAGTTAGTGTCATGGTGTATGCTGCTGCCAAATTGTGCCTATTGCATATCTTTACACATTGGCATAGTATTATGTGATAGGGGAAGGCTGGCACTACTTCAACTTCTCTATACACAATGACATAGTGATGGATCCTGCATTGCTGCTGCCTACACTGTACTTATGGAGAGTGAGATTTAGGCACATTACTTTCATGGGCTACCATCTCACATGTTAAGGTTTATTGTGTATATTTGTCAGTGTTTTTCCGTTTCCATTTTTGGTGAATATTTGTGGTTCTATGGTGTGGTACATACCACAAATTAATATTGTAGCATGTTTAATCCTTAAGGGTGTCGGCAGCCATGACATAATAAGACAGACCCTCTTTGCATATACTAGGCTCTATTCTGTAAAAAGACAGAGGTTAAATGGGGGAAAGAAGATTTGAAAAAAGAAAAGTGGAAATAATCAGTTGTAATATTATTATCCACTAGTTCCACTCCAGTCTTGAGATCTAGCATTGTGGGAAACTTTGTTAGCAATGCTACTTTTAATGTCTACAAACACTCCGAGTGGATAACCTAATAAATAATGTTTTAATCAGGGGTGCAAGTACAGGTTGTCTCAGATGTCTCAAATGAGACTGGGCCCACACCTCTAGGGGGTCCATCTGGGCCTTGCAATCAGTTGTGGCATCACTACACCTGCATATCTGGTCCCTCTGTGTGCTGCCCCCACCCTTCCTAGAAAACGAGGCTAACAGTTTGAGGAAAGTGTAGGGATTTGCCATTACAATATGGTGGCAGGTTTTCCAAGATGGCCGCAACAGTATTGCTGTACAGAAAAAAAAACTACCACCATAATAGTATAGGAAGGCTTTGTATCTTCTGGTAAAGACTAATCAAGAGGGGGGGAGCTCTTTTTTCTCCTATTTGGTTGCTACTCAGCTTCTTCTGATTGCAAACAGACAGAAAGGACACTGTTGAAATGGGGGCCCCACCTAGATTTGCCAACTCTGCCATTTTTATCTGGACACTTATGAGTTGTACATTTTGCAGGGTGTGCAGAGAGGAACATGAATAGTGCTCTGTTCAATGTCACTATTTGTGTGCTCTTCAGGGTTGAAATTCATGTTCCTACCTTCACACCCTGCAGCATGTATAACGCATAAGTGTCCAGGAAAACATGGCAGCGGTGGCAACCCTAGCATTATTATTATTATTTAACCCTGATTAATAGCAGATGCATTTTGCAGCTGGGTATGTTTTGATGCATAGTAATGCTGTATCACCCTTATACAAATTGTCAGGCTCGTTAGTTGGTCCTGTCACATCCTTATCTTACATAGTCAGAGCATTGGGTGGGTTCACTAAACATGATGCTGCAGCATTTAATGAACATAACATTGTGATAAATAACCCATACTGCACTAAATGGCCAACTGATAAGTCATACATCTGTGTATATATACGTGTGCATGTTGCTTTTAAAATTTGTATTTATTTTATTATAAAACAACAAATTATTAAAAAAATATATTAATTAACAGACAGTTAACGTAGAATATAATTATATAGGTTTTAAATAGCCTTATGCATATCCCAGGCATTCTAGAATTTATTTTTACCACATCTGCATCAATTTATTCTACAACAACCAACATTTTGCTAAAAAATAAATATTTTTTTTGTTAAAAATAAAAACTGCTGGAACTATTACTACCTCAAGACCATGACCATTGTTTAAAAAAAAAGTATTTGTCTCTCAGCTTTATAAAATCTCTTAATATATTTGAAGGTTTTTGGCATCTTATAAACTTGGCCCTTATGTACTAGTAAAAAAGGGATCTCTGCTTTTAGACTAGTAATCTCTTATTTATCTAGTTATCATATATGAAAATGGCAGTTCATTAACCCATTAAAGGGACAGTCTAGTCAAAATTAAACTTTCATGATTCAGATAGGGCATGCAATTTTAAACAACTTTCCAATTTACTTCTATTATCTCATTTGCTCAATTCTTTAGATATCCTTTGTTGAAGAAATAGCAATGCACATGTGTGAGCCAATCACACAAGGCCTCTATGTGCAGCAACCAATCAGCAGCTACTGAGCTTTTCTAGATATGCTTTTCAGCAAGTGATATCAAGAGAATGAAGCAAATTAGATAAAAATTAGATAATAGAAGTAAATTAGAAAGTTGTTTAAAATGGCATGCTCTTTCTAAATCATGAAAGAAAAAAATTGGGTTTCATGTCCCTTTAAATACCTGGTTTATGTTGGTAAATGTGACAAGGACGGCTTGAATGGCCAAATCTTTCTTTAATGAGTCAGATAGAACATACACATTTAAACAAGTTTGCAATTTACTTCTTTTATCAAATTTTCTTTGTTTTCTTGTTATCCTTTGTTTGAAAGAAGGAAGGCAAGTTCAGGAGTGTGCTTGTGTCTGCGGTACTATAAGGCAGCAGTTTTGCTACAATGTTATACATTAGCAAGAACACTAGAGGGCAGCACTATTTCCTGTTATGTAGTGTTCCAGAAATGTGCACGCTACCTATCTAGATATTTCTTCAACAAAAAATAACAGGAGAACTAAGCAAATGTGATACTTGAAATAAACTGGAAACTTTTTTAAAACTGTATCCTCTATCTGTATCAGGAAATAAAAATGTGTGTTTGATTGCCCTTTAAGAGCATTTTCTTATTCCCATTATACAGCAGAATTACAGTAATAAAGTAGGGTGTGCTGTAAAATTGTGTGTCTCTTCTAAAAAAATAACTGGTACATCCATAAGACTCCTCAAGAGAAGTTCAGGCATACACCCTTTGAAAAGCCTGCAGGAATCCATGTTTCCGGTATTTGCTGAGGCAAATAAAGGACAGGTGTGAGTCATAACCTATTCAAGTACTGTGAAGAATGTTGCAGACTCAGGTACATTTTAACATACTTACATGTATGATTGATGCTAGGGATGCACCGACAATTCGGCCTCAGAAATGTTTCGGACAAAAATGGCATTTTCGGTTTTAAGATTTTTTGCCTGTTATATTTGGTAAAATTATTGTGTAGCATATTTCAAATTTGATGCTAGCCTAAAGCTGCTGTTTGAGTTCATTACTTGACTTACTGTTTTGCATATAATAATAGTTTTCTAGGAAGTTACGTTATTTGGATAATTGGTAAAAAAAAAACTGTTAATCTAATTATGTTACACAGAACTAAATAAAGAATAATACAGTATATTGATATTTAATATTGTTTAGGGATGTACCGAAATTTCGGTTGCAGAAACATTTTGGCCGAAAATGGTATTAACGTTTTTTTCCGTTTTTTTTTTTATTATTATTATTATTGTGTAGCATATTATTGTTTTAAGTTATTTTTTTATCCAATTTTAGTGTGTTACTTTCAATAAAAAAGTGTGGTTATTTTATTTGCTTGCAGTTTTTCAATTCAGATTTATTCATTAATTAATCTAATTATGCAAAAAAAATAATATATATTTTAAAATAGTTGCTTAAGAAAACATGTTTACAGTAGACTTTATATAGGTGTTTAAATCATTTCTTTAAAAAAAGGTCATTTTCGGTTTTGGTCCAGAATTTTCATTTCGGTGCATCCCTAATTGATACTCTTCAGCCTTTCTGAGAGGAAGTGGAACAATCACACTTTTCAGAGGTATTTTACAGCAAAAGCAGGCAAAATAAATTATACATTTTATTTAATTAAATATTTTGCCAATGTACTAATTGTTACTTTTAATGTCCCTTTAACCAACAAGATAGCAAAAAAAACTAACATCCATTTAACACTTTCATAATATAACATAGATTTTCTCCTTCCAAATGTTATGTTTTGGTCTTTTTTTTATTACACCCTCCCCCCCGAATAAAAACCTTACAGACCCCTTGGTTACAACAATTTAACTGTAGGTCAGAAGGTTCCCCTCTTGTCTTTGAAGGGACAAGATAATTACAAATATTCTAGCACTCTATTATTTAGGGGAACATTTTTCCTATGTTGAATAAACCAACGTTTTCTATGTTGTAGCTGTCAATAACAGTCAATGAGCATCCAGGTGCACACAATCAGGCACTTACTGATAGTTTCACCTTAAAGGGATATGAAACCCAAATTTTTTTCTTTCATGATTCAGATAGAGCATGTTATTTTAAGCAACGTTCTAATTTACTCCTATACTAAGAGAACAAAGAAATATTGATAATAGGAGTAAATTAGAAAATTGCTTAAAATTGCCTGCACTATCTGAATCATGAAATATAAAAAATGTGGGTTTAATATCCCTTTAAATTTAATCGGCTTTTACGTAAGCTTTTTTTCACACACACAAAACATTTTTTAACAAGTTTAACAGCAGCTCTATCATATGCATAATAACAAATTTGTATTTGGTTAAAGCTAGGTTAATCTGTCACCAAGTTTAGGAAAATCCCCTTAAACAAAAAAAGTCTAATTCCAGTTTGTATATACAAATAATTAAACACATAAATAAAGTTTCCACTCTAGAAACACATGTGCATGGTCAATATTAGATTTTTGATTTTGCTCAATATTTTACTTGATATATGACAAGATCTGTTATAGCTCTCTGCTATAGATTGATGTGCAAGGTTATGTCTTATATTGATTGATCTGTACGTGAGCACTGCTCTGTGTATTTCTGATTTTGTTTTTGTGCTAGTATACATCTATTATTGACCAATAGAATACATTTTTATTATATCTTTGTGCTATAGCGCTAAGGGTTCGAATAAAGGAAGCACAAGGTGTTCAATAATGAAGTCGGCTTCTCAGTAAATGTTCGCAATATCCTCCAAAACAATAATAAATACAAAAAAATGTTGGATTGTTAGAAATAAACAAGATCCATATTTTCTCTTTAAAGAGATATAAAACTCAATTTCCCCCCCAGATAGGGCACACATTTTTTAAGTAGCTTTCCATTTTGCTTCTATTATCAATGCACTACTAGGAGCTACCTGAACACATTTATTTATAAAATATTTTACCAGGAAGGATACATTGAGATTTCTCTTGTTTTCAAGTATGTCCTGGGTCATCAGTTGAGCTAATAAGAGGAAATTTGAAGGATCTTTAGATATTCTGTATGGAGGGAGGAATGGTCTCAGATGCCTTGCCATGTATTCTCCAACCTCATCAGGCATTATAGGAGAAGACTTAGACCTTTTATGCAAAGGGGGGTAGTACAAAGTATTGACTAAAAGGGTGCCAATAATTGTGCCACACATATATTTAACAAAGATTATTTTTATTTTTTTATATATAAACCTGTGTTGTGTTTGCAATTATTTAATATCCATGAGAACAGTTTTTTTTTTATATATTTTTGAACAAAAGATCAAAAGGTTAAACAATGAAGACAATTTTTCACAACCTTCTCTGCTCATATTTACCAAGGGTGCCAATATTAATGGAGGAAACTGTGTGTGGTGTGTATATGTATATATATTGGCCCTTTCTAATCAAACGCCTTATAATAATATTCCATATACTTTTGAACCTTTATCTTTTTTTAATATTTATGTGGATTATTTTATCAGATAGTGTTTATATTAGTGTAACTGTTTAAAAAAAATTTAAAACTATTTTATGTTGTATTTCGTACAACTTTTTTTAACTCCATATCCTTTACACAAGGACTTCAGTCGCCCTAACCCGACGAGCGTAAAATGCAATTGCCCTTGCGCATTTGTGTTTAAATTCTACTTGTAATATTTACGCAAGCTAGCCTGGGCGCAGTATTTCTAGATTGCGCATGTTCTAACGTTAGTGCACCACTTGTACTCTAGCCCTAAGTTGGTGCAAATTGAAAACATATTTGCATATGCTCTCTCCTTCACGTTCCTTTATTTACAACACACAAAGTGTTTCTGTTTACTACAGCAGGCTCATTGTGACTATGAAGTATATGTTTTATTGATCTGTCTAAATAATTCAGTTTGGGACACTTACCTTGCTAAAGCAATATTCATCTTACATATATCTATGTATAAATGTATATGCATGTTTTAATTTAAAAAATATATACAATATGACCCTACATTTAAAATGGTTAGATACTCCAGTTATGCACAGTAAGACCCAGAAGGCCCATTTAGTCTAACCATTATGCTAAGTGAAGGTTTAATTAAGCCTTGGGATAGCCTTTTATATACCAAGGGCATTCTTGATCTTTTTTTTTTTAGCTTTATTGCTTTACATTTGCTAGAATCAAATTAAAATGTTTCAGCCCACATGCATTTGAAATAGTTTAATAAACAGAACGGCTGAATAACAGAACATTTGAGATGTGAATATTTTTATTGGTATTGAATAGAAATTTCACTGGAATAAATTGTAAATAAGTCACTCTGTACTGATCTCTCATAATGTACTGATTACTGAACTGTGGACATTTGATTTCACGTTCACCTCATGAAATCAAAAAAGAATTGTAATACATCTGGAATAAACATGTTGGGGTCAATTTCTTTGTTACATTTGCTGTCAGTAAAGTACCAATAAACCTACAGAATATTCCACTTTACATACTCATATGACAAGATGACATCCACTTGCGCACAATTTCAGACGTTTAGTAATGTACGTCCACTTAAGTTGTTTTACATGAACAGCAGTACAAACTCACTACTGGCATCTGTCATTCTTGTAATCTAAAGGGAAACAAATAACTACATTTTTGCTAGGAATTTATATGAGAACAGTATTTCTTTTTAAAAGGTGAGGTCTTATCAATGACGGGGGGTCCTCTTCCACAAGGAAAATCAATCATGTTTCCAAGATGAAGTTTCAAATCAAATGAAAAAATTATCTGTCTGTCTATCTATCTAGCAGTCTATCTATATCTGTCTATCTAATTCATAATTTTATTTTAAGCAATCTGACTATTCCATTTAAAAACGAATTGTATATTATAAAGTAATATTTTATAAATGCATTGAAAGGTTCCATGTTTCAAAATGGAAGCCCCATTCAGTATTCAGTGGGTTTCCACTGATTTGTGTCTCTTCTGTTTGCTCTGAACACTACCCCAAAGGCTTTTATTAATTTACTTGTTGTTCCTCAGGGAACCTAGGACTCTCTAAAGGGATATGAAACCCCCCAAAAAATGTATTTTGTGATTCAGATAGAGCCCGGTAAAGGCTTTATTGGCAGACATTATTTGCAGAGAACATTACCTGTTACACCTATTTGGTGTTGCAGGGTATTTTAAGTTTCAATTCTGAGATAAGTTTGGCTGAAGACTCTAGTTAAATAAAACCAGACTTGTTTCAATAGAAATGATCCCAGATACAAACCAAGATGTTTCAGGCAATCAAGTTGTTCTGAGGTTGATATCTGATAATTTTTATCAGAATTAATATTCATATAATAGGTGAAAGTTGAGAATAAATATTTAATATAGAAATTAAGATGCTAACGTGGTCAAACTTCTTCTTAGTGTATTCAAATCTAATTATAAACAATCATTTAAAACCAGTCCTAGTAGCTTTAGTTCCTGATGTATGCTGTATAATTATTTATGCAATTGTATGCCAATTAAAGAGACACTAAACCCAATTTTTTTCTTTCATGATTTAGAAAGAGCATGCAATTTTAAACAACTTTCTAATTTTCTTCTATTATCTAATCTGCTTCATACTCTTTATATCCTTTGCTGAAAAAATCTCAGTAGCTGCTGATTGGTGGCTGCACACAGATGCCTTGTGTGATTGGCTCACCCATGTTCATTGCTATTCAATGAGGATATCTAAAAAATGAAGCAAAATAGATAATAGAAGTAAATTGGAAAGTTGTTTAAAATTGTATTCTCTACCTGAATCATAAAATAAAAATTTTGGGTTTAGTGTCCCTTTAACTTGGTCAGTATTTTTTTCCACAAAAGGTGGCAACCCTAGCCCTCACCAGTAAGACATAAAAAGCCTTTCCATATTTAATTGGAAGCAATTTAGGTTGGTAGAGTAGGAAAACTACCCTATGGCGAGTCTGGGCATGTTCTAAATGATTATAAGAATAAGGGAAACCAAAAGGAAGAAAATGTTCCATGCTTGGATCTTTTTTTTTTTTCTTTTCTTTTTCTCTCCTTCCCTTGCTGGGTCTCGTTATCCATGGTCTGCAAACTGTGTCCATTGTAAACTGGTAGTGAATTCTCACCATGCCACACTCATCTTTATTATTCATATATTGTGTTTTATTGATTATTTAAAGTTTAAATTATTATGAATGTTATTTTTAAGCTTACTCACAAAGACGGAAAGAAAGAAAAAAAATATTTAATATTCTGGAGGGACAATACAGAACGTCATTATAGACTCAATGCACTACAAACAATGATTATGATTTTTTATGTTTAAATATGTTTGAGTGGAAGGACTCCAGTGTATATATTTCCATATACTGTATGTGTATATATGTATGTATATGTATGATTATGATTGCCTGTTTGAGAATTGTATGTTTATATTAATATGTCATGTAATATGTTATTTTCTGTTGTTATTTCATTAACTCTGTTTTCATGCACAGATGTAATACTTGCCTTTCCAATAAAAATAAATTTATATTAAAAAATAAATAAATGTTCAATACTAGTTCACACTGTATTTTCATTCAGTTTGGAATAGAAAAACGTTTACTTATTTTTAGAGTAATAGCAACAATACCGATTGATGTCATGGGTTATTAAAGGTGTGTCAGCAAACTCTTTTTCTATTGGGTAGGAGTTGTTTAAAATGTATGACCCTGACCCCATATCAGTATTTCTCAGGAGGTGACTGGTGAGGCATGTAACCCTTTAGACTAAGGGCCACCATGGCTTGTTTTCACATATTTTTTTGATTTAAATGTCAATAAAGCAAGTGTTCTTGCATAAATATTGGCATTTCTTGAATCTCAATGCTCTTTTTAAATTGATTTTCTTGTTTTAGTCAAGAGATGAACTGAGTCACTAGCCAAGATTGGGTCCTTCTTGCAGGACAGAATTACAAGTTATATCCCCAGGTTTTCTTCATTTTGTCACAGTGTCTGCTTCATTTCCAAGGCTTACTTACTAAAGGGTCAATGTCATAATCCTATAGGAAAAAAAAAAAAAGATTTATCTTCAAAAATCCCAATATACTTTAAAGGGAAATGAAACCCCCAATTTTTTTTTTTTTTTAAACCAACTTTATTTGAAAAAGCAAAAATTGTATACATTATAATTGGGAGACACAGCTCCTTCATGAAGTGATAAAGTCAGTAAGATTTTACAAAATATTAATAGTTTTAACATGAAAAGTATAAAGGTACCCCCTTCTGTTTTCACACAATTAATATGGAATATATATGAGGGTAAAAAGAAAAGTAGAGGGAAAAGAGTTGTTGAAAGAGAGGTAAGGGAGGGGAGAGAGTAGAGGAATTTGCTCAATTGTTTAGCTCAGCTCGTGACACATCCACCCATTGGGATCAAAACTGCACCAAAATATTATAGGAAACCCCAAAATGTTCTTTCATGATTCAGATAGAGAATACAATTTTAAACAACTTTCTAATTTACTTCTATTATCTAATTTAATTCTCTTGGTATCATTTATTGAAGGAGCAGCAATGCACTTATGGTTTCTAACCGAACACATGGGTGAGCCAATTACAATCGGTATATAAATATGCAGCCACCAATCAACAGCTAGAACCTAGGTTCTCTGCTGCCCCTGAGCTTGCCTAGATAAACATTTCAGCAAAGGATAACAAGAGAAGGAAGCAAATTAAATAATAGAAGTTAATTGGAAAGTTGTTTAAAATTGTATTCTATATCTGAATCATGGAAGAACATTTTTGGATTTCATGTCCCTTTAATTATATTTTTCTGTTGGAAATCATTAGATACGTTTTTTTTCTAAAGCAGATAACGGAAAAAGGCTTGTTACTTGGTCTGATAACGTTTTGTTAATGAACTCATCTTTGTAGGGTTTTTCTTTTCAGTTTCACAGATTAGTGAGTTTTGCTAAAATGGTGTTTTTATTTCAATAAAAAGGTGTATGTTTCTTCTTTCTTCCTGGCACTGGATAGAACATGGTCTATTTCGGAGGATCACATTCCTGTATGATATTTGAAATTAAAGGGACATGAAACCCAAAAATTTTATTTCGTGGTTTAGAAAAAGAGCATGTCATTTTAAACAACTTTCTAATTTACATCTATTATCTAATTTGCTTCATTCTCTTGATATCACTTGCTGGCAAGAATATCTAGATATGCTTAGTAGCTGCTGATTGGTTGCTGCACATAGAGGCCTCATGTGATTGGCTCACACATGTGCATTGCTATTTCTTCAACAAAGGATATCTAAAGAATTGAGCAAATTAGATATTAGATGTAAATTGGAAAGCTGTTTAAAATGACATGCCCTATCTGAATTATGAAAGTTTAATTTTGACTAGACTGTTCCTTTAAGGTTGTAACGTGATCACTTTGAACTTGTGTAAGTTCCATTTAAAGGGATATGAAAACCCAAACATTTTCTTTTGTGATTCAGACAGAGCATACAAGTTTAAATACGTTTCCAATTTACTCTGATTGTCAAATTTGCTTAGTTCCCATGGTATTCTTTGTTGAAGTGATGCCTAGTTAGCTATCTGGATCATTACATGGCAGGAAATAGTGCTGCCATCTAGTGCTCTTGTAAATCGATAAAATTCTTGCCATATAGGGCTCCAGACACGTGCCCACTCATGAGCTTACTTCGTGGCTTTTCAACAAAAAATACAAAGGGAACGAAGAAAATTTGATGATAAAAGTAAATTAGAAAGTTGTTTAAAATTGCATGCCCTATCTGAGTCATGAAAGAAAAACTTGGGGTTTCGTGTCCCTTTAATATTACTAACTTGTTAGATTCTGTTCTCAGCTTGACAGGTTCGGGGCTAGACACTCTGCTATATTTCCCCTTATCTGCTTTTCATCAGATACAGGTAGCCCTCATTTTACGCCGGGGTTAGGTTCCAGAAGGAATGGTTGTAAATCGAAACCGTTTTAAATTGAAACCCAGTTTATAATGTAAGTCAATGGGAAGTGAGGAAGATAGGTTCCAGGCCCCTCTCAAAATTGTCATAAATAACACCTTATACATTATTTTTAAAGCTTTGAAATGAATACTTTAAATGCTAAACAGCATTATAAACCTAATAAAACACAGACTATATAATTAAACGAAGTTAAATGAACAAAAATATTTGCTAAACAGCATTATAAACCTAATAATATAATGACACAACACAGACTTCACTTGCATTTTTCTGCAAACAGTTCTTTCTATGCATTCCAATCTGGACTGATTTATAGACAGGAAGATCTTGTTCCTTTGAAATCTGCTCGATAGCTCAGGTCTGGTTAAACAGATTAATTTCAGCTTGCTTGGCTTTGCTGCAACACAAGCGGACAGCTCCCCCTACTGGCTATTTTAATAAATGCACTGCTTCTCAATGCTTTTCAATAGCAGTCACATGACTGGAAAAAAAGGTTGTTATTCTGAAACGGTGTAAATTGAACCGTTGTAAAACGAGGGCCACCTGTAATAGGGAATACCTTCCTTGTTGCTATTGGTATAATATTATTATGTTCTCAGCTTGACAGGTTCGGGGCTAGACACTCTGCTATATTTCCCCTTATCTGATTTTCATCAGATAATAGGGAATACCTTCCTTGTTGCTATTTGTATAATATTAATATTCCTGCATTCTGCATGAAAAGAATCATCAAGAGACTTCACTAAAATGATTTTGTGAAACCTATTAAAGGTTCATTCTAGACTAAATTGAAATGTTCAGCAGTGCATTTCAGTTTCAATTAGAAGCATTTTGTAAATGTGCTTCGTTAAAGGAACATTCTACTGTAAAAAAAAATTATTTTTTTTACCAATTATTAATTCCTGCAAAGGGGTTAAATACATACAATGTTTGCCACTAGATATGGATACAGCAGGTAGGCATACATGCATATAATTTAATCAATGGTCATATCCTTATCCAGAGCAGAAAGGGTTGTTTCAGGAATGCAACATTGACTATGTGTTTTAACACTTTTGAAATAGTTAAATACAGGGAAAAAAATGGATTTTGCATACAAATGAAATGTTCTAATAAAACAGAGCATTTCATGTCTACTGTAGAATGTTCCTAGAGCAAAACTGCTTTTTGTAAAAACTATTATTGTTTTAGTAATATGTTTTTCTGTGCAAACAACATATGGAGCAAGTTTCTGTCTGATGTGTGAACTCACAGGGGTAGATTTATTATGGGTCGAGCAGACATGATTAATTGTAGCGGCGAATCATGTCCGATTGACCTTGCTAAATGCCGACAGCATGTGCAATGTCGCCCCCTGCACATTCGCGGGCAATCGGCCTGCTAGCAGGGATGTCGATTATCCCTATCGAAGTCTGCCACCTAAAAGGTTGCGGACAAGTTAAAGGGACAGTCAACACCAGATTTTTTTATTGTTTTAAAAGATATATAATCCCTTAATTACCCATTCCCCAGTTTTGCATAATCAACACAGTTATAATAATACAGGTTTTACCTCTGTAAATACCTTGTTTCTAAGCCTCTGCAGACTGCCCCCTTATTTCAGTACCTTTGACAGACTTGAATTTTAGCCAATCAGTGCTCACCCCTTGCTTAAATTCACGTGCATGAGCTCAATGTTAAATATATGATACACATGAACTAATGCCCTCTGTCAAATGCAGCGTTGGCCGTAAGAAATTAGCATATGAACCTCCTAGGTTTAGCTTTCAACTAAGAATATCAAGAGAACTAAGAAAAATTGGTGATAAAAGTAAATTGATAAGTTGTTTAAAATTGCATGCCCTATTTGAATCATGAAAGTTTTTTTTTAACTTGGCTGTCGCTTTAAGGAAGTCTTACGAACGCTGCTGCTTAACTTCTGTATCCGGCAAGCCAGGAAACATCGCGTGAAGAAAGCAGCATTCGCTGCTTTTTAAATTCTCATTGTGCCTATTCAGTGAGCCAGTGGTGAAAATTAAATACACTAATTATTGAAATACTCTAAAAAGCATTCTAATACAAACATTACTTGCTTTAGTTTATTAGAGAATGAATTTTTTTGCATTATTGAGCCTAGATAACTATATGCCAGATTACAAGTGATGCACTATTTAGCGCTTTCGCACGTGTGCAAACACCTCTTGAAGTAAACTTTTAACATAGGCGGGTTAGCGTACGTACTACAAGTTGAAGGTAAAAAAAATTTTGTGCGAGCAAAACCCGATGCGCGCCAATTTCAAGATTTCAGATATTGAGACCAAGACAGCTTCTCCACATAGACTATAATGGAGCACGCTTAAAAAATTATTTTTTTAACAAACTCTTCACATGGAAAAAAATGTTCTTTACATTTTTAAATATCTAAATATATATATATGTGTGTGTGATTATTTTTTACAAATATATATGTGTATATATATATATATATATATGCACATATAGATTATATATATATATATATATGTACACATAGGAATTTAAAGTATTCATAACTACCTTATTATAGAATTTCTTAGAAAATATAATAAATCATAATATTTAAGTTTAATTTATAATAATAAAAAATAAAAATTTTGGAATATTTTATATGAAATATACACATTAATGTATCTCTCCTGTTTAGCCCACAGGAGTAAAACAATTATTCATGTGCACTAAACATGAAGGTAGTTATGAATACTTTAAATTCCAATGTTCTTCACATTTTTAAATATATATTTCTATTATTTTTTTTTGTAAAATATATATCTATTTCTATCTATCAGAATATATATAGGTATAGATATATACAGATATAAATAGGAATATATATTTAAAAATATGAATAACATTGTCTACTATATGAAGAACATTGGAATGTAAAATACTTACAGTTAATACACAGTAAAACACATAAAATATTAAAAATGCTTTTTATCTTTTAAGGTATTTGAGTGAGAAGGGCTCAAAAGTGTGTGTGTATATATATATATTTATATATATATATATATATATATATATATATATATATATATATATATATATATATATATTCTGTGTTCCAAGATACAATCTGTAAATTCCATTGAATTGGTCAGTATTGCTTCAGACTTGAAAGAGGAAGGAATACTTCCGAAAGCTTATCAACTTACAAATGTAGTTAATCCAATAAAAAATATTATTGCTCAATGCAATACTCTTGTTTTATATACTGTGTGTATATATATATATATATATATATATATAAAATTAATATATATAAAGAAGTCCAGAATGGGAAAGCACATTCAAACGATTTTCATTAATGCCAAGGTGCACTTGAACTCAAAGTACAAATCCACATCCAAAAAAGGCTCTCATTGGTCTCATTATAGCCTTTTCCGTTCAAATACCATATACCTTTTAACCCTTATATACATGTTTTATTAATATTTACATTAATATTTTTAATCAGATAGTATATATATATATGAGTGTAACACTTTATTTGAATGTGTTTTTGTTGTGTTTGGTGCACATTTCTTTCATGTAATTAGCAAGAGTCCATGAGCTAGTGACGTATGGGATATACATTCCTACCAGGAGGGGCAAAGTTTCCCAAACCTTAAAATGCCTATAAATACACCCCTCACCACACCCACAATTCAGTTTTACAAACTTTGCCTCCCATGGAGGTGGTGAAGTAAGTTTGTGCTTGATTCTACGTTGATATGCGCTTCGCAGCAGGCTGGAGCCCGGTTTTCCTCTCAGAGTGCAGTTAATGTCAGAGGGATGTGAAGAGAGTATTGCCTATTTGAATACTATGGTCTTCCTCTAGGGGATCTATTTCATAGGTTCTCTGTTATCGGTCGTAGAGATTTCTTCTCCTACCTCCCTTTTCAGATCGACAATATACTCTTATATACCATTACCTCTACTGATTCTCGTTTCAGTACTGGTTTGGCTATCTACTATATGTAGATGAGTGTCTTAGGGTAAGTAAATCTTATTTCTATTTATGACACTCAAAGCTATGGTTGGGCACTTTATATGTAAAGTTCTAAATATATGTGTTTAAACTTATATTTGCCATGATTCAGGATAATCAGTATTCCTTCATTCAGACTGTCAGTTTCATTTTTTTGGGAAAATGCATATAAATTTTATTTTTTCTTACCTTAAAATTTTCAATTTACTTTTTTTCAAAATTGCGGGCTGTTAGGCTCGCGGGTGCAGAAAATGCTTCTATTTATTGCGTCATTCTTGGCGCAATACTTTTTTGGCGCAAAAATTTCGTCATTTCCGGCGTCATAGTTGGCACCGGAAGTTTTCACGTAATTGCGTCATTTTTGACGTATGTGTATTGCGGACGTTTTTTGGCGCCAAAAAATATGGGCGTCATTCTTGGCGCAAAAATGTGTGGGCGTTATAATTGGCGCCAAAAATGTGGGCGTCATACTTGGCGCCAGTTTTTTTCACATTATTTCAATCTCACTTTTCAGTTGCTTCTGGTTTTCTAGAAGCTTGTTTCATTTTCATTTTTTCCCATTCCTGAAACTGTCATTTAAGGAATTTGATAATTTTGCTTTATATGTTGTTTTTTCTATTTACATATTGCAAGATTTTCCAAAAACTGTTCCTGTATCAGAAAATACTGAGGGATTCCTGTTGACTGATATCAGTCCTACCAAAGCTAAGTTAATTTATTTAAATGTTATGAATGTTTATCTTTAGTTATGGTTTGTAATAAGTTATTATAATAAACTTTTACATGCAGAGTCCATTAGTATTTATGCATTATCTATTGCTATTCTTTTTACATCTAATGTACAAGATATATTTAGGAATTTATAAGAATATTTTTCTGATTCTATTCTAAAGGCTTTGTCTGCCATCCCGCCTTCTAATAAAATTTTTAGGTCTTTTTTAAACTTTTCATTTAGTTGATGAAGTTTCCAATGACCAACAACATACTGAATTATCCTTCTTTGATGGTGTTTTTTCTCATTCAGAATATTCTTCATTAAATATTGACACTAACAAATCTACTTTTTATTTTTTAATAGAGTACATTCGTTCTTTGTTGAAAAGGTGTTGATTATTTTAGATATTAAGTAACTAGTTCTTTTGATTAAGACTAGCTAACATTTAAATTCTGCTTATTAACCTTCTGTGGTTTCTTCAGAGGTTTTCTCCAGTTCCTGATACTAGGGAATGGAATAGGCCGGGAATTTCTTGTATTCCTTCTTTAAGGTTTTTAAATTGTATCCTTTGCCGGCAGTTAGTTTTAAGTTTTGAGGAAAGATTCCCCAAGTTAATGGGGCTAGCTCTACTCTTGCTTAACATACTACTATTCCTATAGCAAATAGTATTTATTTTTTTCCTTCAGATGGGAAACTTGTATCTTATTTAAGGAAAATTATTTATTTTCAGGTACTTTTTTTAGACCTGTAATTTATTTGGCTGATGTTGCAACTGCTTCAACTTTCTGGTTGGATACTTTAGTGCAACAAGTATCGGATTATGATTTGTTTAGCATTGTTAAGTTGATCAACATGCTAATAATTTCATTTGTGTCGTCATTGTTTTGATATTTTCGTAAATGAGGTTTAATCTATGTCTTTAGTTATTTTAGCTAGAAGAACTTTGTGACTTCAATTCCATATTTCTTTTTTTCCAAGGTAATCAATTATTTGGTTCACAATTGGATTCAATTCTTCTACTGTTACTCTGGGCTTCAAGATTGAGCTCTAAGACTAAATCTTAAGCTTATATTAGTTTTTGTTCTTACTAAGGAACGTAATCCTATTTCTTCCCCAAGTAACATGTTTATAATTGAAAGTTTTCTTCATTCAATTTAAGCCATTTTAAATATCAAAGTCAGCTCCCCAAATTTGCATGTAGGTGCGGTTCTTATTCCAGCTTAGCTGGTAAGGGGCAGGTTAAGACTTTTTAAAGATTGTTTGGTTCAATTCGGTCCAAACTTCTTAGATTTGGGTACAAAATAGGATTCAGAGTAAAACCGCCTGTGAGAAGTCTTTTTTTCTCTAACATATTCCAGCTATTCCAGCAAGGCTCACACTTTCCTGAAGTGTGTTTCAGACCTTTATGTATTGGGTACTTGTGAAGCGCATCTGGTCACCCGTTGGGGCTCAAGGCGCTGCTCAGACCTGGAGTTTTCTGGGGCATTTATACCAGTTCCATTTTAGGAACATGGTTTGGGGGTTTTTATTCAAAACTATTCATTGTCCCAAAGATAGAAAATCTTTTTGAATTGTCATAAGTGTACCATCTTTTAGAATGGGGTTTATATGGTCTATTCTGCCTTTTGGTCAGTGAGGGCATTATTTGCTTACAATAGATGCATATCTTCATTTTCTGTTTTCATTCAGATTATTTTCATTTTCTGAGATTCTCTTTTTTTGACAAGCATTACCAATTTGTTGCTTTTCTTTCTGGTCTAGCGACAGCTCTAAGAATCTTTTCAAGGTTCTCAGTGTTTCCTTATTTGGACGGTATCGTGGTACTGGCTCAGTCTTTTCGTTCTGCGGAATCTCATACGATTCAACTTTTGTTGTTTATTCAAGACATGGTTAGAGGATCTTTTTATCAAAAGCTCTTTGATTCCTCAGACAAGGGTCACCTTTTTTAGGTTTCCAGATAGATTGTCTTTGTCTCTAACAGACAAGTGACAATTTTATTGGGTTCCATTTGTCGGAACCTTCAGTCTCTATTATTTCCTTCAGTTGCTATATGCATGGAAGTTTTAGGTGTCATGGCTGCAGCATTGGATTTGATTCCCTTTGCTCATTTTCATAGGAAACCTTTCCAGTTTTTTATGCTGAATTAATGGTGCAGGGATTCTAGGATATCACTTTTTATATCTTTGAATCCCAATGTTCAACTATCTTTGACTTGGTGGTTAAATCACCATCATATAGTTCAACAGGTCTCTTCGGTTCATTCAACCTGGACCATGATCACTACAGACACAAGTCTTTTAGGTTGGGAGGCTGTCTGGGGATCTCTGTCAGCACAAGGGGTTTGGAAATCTCAGGAGGCGAGATTACCATTCGATATTTTGGAACTCTGTGCATTTCTCAGAGTTCTTCAGTTTTGGCTTCTTTTTGAAGAAAGAGACATTTATTGTTTTTCAGACAGGCAATGTCACAACTGTGGCGTATGTCAATCATCAGGGTGGGACTCTCAGTCCTTAGGCTGTGAAAGAAGTATCTCGGATACTTGCTTGGGCTAAATCCAGCTTTTGTCTAATTTCTGCGGTCCATTTCCCAGGTATAGACAATTGGGAAGCGGATTATCTTTGTTTATCAAGCTTTACATCCAGGAGAATGGTCTCTTTACCCAGATGTGTTTTTTTCAAATTGTTCAGATGTGAGGGCTTCCAGAAATAGATCTGATGGCATCTCATCTAAACAAGGAACTTCCCAGGGGCCTATTCAGGTCCAGGGATCCTCAGGCGGAAGCAGTGTATGCATTGACACTTTCTTGGAGTTTTCAATCTGCCTATATTTTTTCGCCTCTGGTTCTTCTTTTTAGAGTGATTTTCAAAATCATCAGGGAGCAATCTTTTGTGTTGCTGGTGGCTCCAGCATGGCCACACAGGTTTTGATATATAGTTCTTGTTCGGATGTCCAGTTGCCAATCTTGGTCACTTCCATTAAGGAAAGACCTTATATCTTATCATTCGTTTTTTCCATCAGGAATTCAAATTATTAATTTGATGGTATGGAAATTTAACGCTTAGTACTTAGTCATAGAAGTTTCTCTGACTCAGTGATTAATACTATGTTGCAGGCTCGTAAATCTGTGTCTAGTAAGATTTATTATCGAGTTTGGAAGATTTACATCTCATGATGCTCTTCTCATAAATTCTCTTGGCATTCTTTTAGAATTCCTAGGATTTTATAGTTTCTTCAGTATGGTTTGGATAAGGGTTTTTGTCTGCAAGTTCTTTGAAAGGACAAATCTCTGCTTTTCTGTGCTGTTTTCACAGAAAAATTTGCTGATCTTTCTGTTATTCATTGTTTTGTTCAGGCTTTGGTTCGTATCAAGCCTGTAATTAAGCCAATTTTTCCTCCTTGGAGTCTTAATTTGGTTCTGAGGGCCTTACAGGCTCTTCCGTTTGAGCATATGCTTTCTTTGGACATTAAAATTACTTTCATGGAAAGTATTGTTCCTTTTAGACATCTCTTCAGCTAGAACAGTTTTTGAATTATCTGCTTTTTCTTGTGAGTCTCCTTTTTCTGATTTTTCATCAGGATAAGGTGGTTTTGCTGTCTTCATTTCGATTTTTACCTTAGTTGTGAATTCTAACAACATTAGTAGAGGAATTATTGTCCCTTTCTTGTGTCCTAATCCTAAGAATTCTTTGGAAAGATTCTTACTTTCTTTGGATGTGGTAAGAGTTTTGAAATATTATGTTGAAGCTACTCAGATTTCAGAAAGACTTCTAGTCTATTTGTTATCTTTTCTGGTTTTCAGAAGGCTTCTGCCATTTCTTTGACATCTTGGTTAAAGCTTTTGATTCATCATGCTTATTTGGAGTCGGGTTAATCCCCGCCTCAGAGGATTACGGCTCATTCTTCTAGGTCAGTTTCTACTTCCTGGGCGTTTAAGAATGAAGCTTCTGTTGATCAGATTTGCAAAGCAACGACTCGGTCTTCTTTGCATACTTTTACTAAATTCTACCATTTTGGTGTTTTCTCTTCTTCAGAAACAGTTTTGGGTAGAATAGTACTTCAGGCAGCTGTTTCAGTTTGATTCTTCTGCTTATAATTTCAGTTTTTTTTTTTCATTTTAAAAATTGAAACTTTTGATTTGGGTTGTGGATTAATTTTTCAGCGGAATTGGCTGTCTTTATTTTATCCCTCCCTCTCTAGTGACTCTTGCGTGGAAGTTCCACATCTTGGGTATCTGCTTTCCCATACGTCACTAGCTCATGGACTCTTGCTAATTACATGAAAGAAAACATAATTTATGTAAGAACTTACCTGATAAATTCATTTCTTTCATATTAGCAAGAGTCCATGAGGCCCACCCTTTTTCTGGTGGTTATGATTTTTTTGTATAAAGCACAATTTTTCCAATTCCTTATTTTTGATGCTTTCGCTCCTTCTTATCACCCCACTTCTTGGCTATTTGTTAAACTGAATTGTGGGTGTGGTGAGGGGTGTATTTATAGGCATTTTAAGGTTTGGGAAACTTTGCCCCTCCTGGTAGGATTGTATATCCCATACGTCACTAGCTCATGGACTCTTGCTAATATGAAAGAAATGAATTTATCAGGTAAGTTCTTACATAAATTATGTTTTTTGTTAACTCTTACACTTTACACTAGATATTCAATCATGCAAACCCGACACACGCTAATTTTTTTTTCGGTTGAGTGAACACATTTTCAGCTTGTAATATGCGTGCAAGTTCGTGCGGGCGCGATATTGGCTATTGAGGCAATAGTGCCCCACTTCTAAGCTAGCCCTATGTCTTTTAAACCCAGCAAAAAATATATAACACATAAACACCCAAGCCTTGCAGTTCCTCAAGAAACAGACAGTGATTGGTAGGTTGTGCGACTGTGTCTTCTGATTGGCCCACCAATGCTAAAATTACCCATCAAACAATATTTCTGTAACTGCATTTGTTTGTGCTTCTGACTTTCAATGTATTTCTTGGATTTTGTCTAATTTATCAACATTAAACTTCATTCCAATATTTATAATAGACATATGTGCTTCAACAATAATATTAATATTGGGAAAATAAGCATAACACTGTCTTGTATGCTATTTTGTAAGCATATTGTTTGATATAGTTGTGTTTTGTATATGTCCCTGGTACCACTTTCATGTTTGAAAGAATCCAGCCTATTATATACTGTCATGGAGTAATGTATAAATGAGGAACTGTATGAGGCTTGCACTTACATTTTCTTTTGTTGATATGAGGGCTACAATATAATGCACTTATATTAGTTTAGGGCTGTAGGCTGTAATCACGTGCATGCTTTTATATCAAATAAACCATAGCTACACAGCTTGAATGTTGTGTGCAAAACATAAGCACCTACTTTTTTTAAAATCTGCTTATAACAAATATTTATTACATGGACAAAAACAGTTGCATTATTTAGATTTTTGTTTAATAATGTATGTTGAATGGTACTTTTATAATCTTACCGTATTATTAATAAATAAAAATGGAACCTTGATTCCTAAATTTGCATTGGCCATTCTCTCTAGGTTTTGTTACAGGGTGCATGAGTGCATTTTACTTTTAAATTCATTTTTGCAATATACTTGTAATGCTGTGCATGGGCACATAGGACATATTTATATATTCCCTGTGCACCAGCATTCAAAACGATGGTGGTGGTGTATTTTGTGTTGTCAGTGATGAGTTATAGGGTGTCTCCTTGGTTGTTTACGAGTGGGGTATTGTTTATATAGTGTGTGTGTGTGGGTCCCTTGGGTGTTAGGGAGTTAATTATGGCAGGATAGCATAGTGGAGTTAGATCTGGTTAGTTGTTTGTTTTGTGTGGGAAGTGTTCCTTCTAAGGCCAGTTTTGTGAGCGGTCCAGTAGTGAAACAGCTCGAGCAATTACTATACAAGACTGCAAGGTATGGTTCCCTTATTTACTGTTTCACTACTGAGCCACTCACAAAACTGGCCTTAGAGGGAAAACTGCCTGTGGGGTTCATGAGTCATGCAAAGGGTATGTGTCCCAGTTAGCAATAAATGGGGATTATTCGGCTGGGTCATCCAGTTTGTGGTTTCTTTATTTTTAAGGTTAAATGTTTTCCATATATAGTGTCCATTAGAAGGAAATTAGCATGCATGTGTACTTTTCTAATATATGTGGTGCTGGAGCAAAACAAATGCTTCAAACCAAGGCCATTGTCAGGATTCGATTCACTAATGAATAACAAAACCTGAAATTACTGTGCTATTATGTCTAATAGATATACAACTCAGAGATGTCACAGTGTGACACACTATTTTAGGTCTGTTCTTCAGATCATATTATCAAATGTAAAATCAAACTATGCAGATCTCTCCTTGGGTGATCACCCAGGCTAAGAAATCTGCAACTAATTTGCATTTGTCTTATCTAAATGGGATTCTGTAAAATTAAAGCAACATTTTATTACGATAAATAACTTTACATAAAGTAGGTTTCATTAAATGTAACTTCTATATAAACAAATACTATATTTTCTAAACTATTTAATGTAAATAGTTATATTTATCAAAATATAATAAATCAATGTTATTTTTTAATAACTAGTAACACCTCATTTACAATGTAGGGCAGGATATTACCAGATTTTTGCCATGAGTGCCATTAAGGTCTAGTTCATGCCCCTACTGCTGAATATGGCTGGCAGAGGCGGCTCTGGGGTTGATGAGGCCTTAGGCAAATTTCAAATATAATGAGGATTTACTTATGTTTAATTTGTATTTACCTATTAAGTATCCCCTGTATTGTACACCTGGCTGTGTACAATACTTTTCCCTTTTTTTTCTTTATTTAAACAATACATTGTGCTTTGAACTTTAAACATTATACCAAGAAGAAAAAAGGTAAGAGAGAGAGAGAAAGATAGTGTGACGATAGAGAGAGTTGATGGAGAAACAGAGAGAAAAGGGAGAGAAAATAAAGAGAACGGTTATAGAAGGGAGAGAGGGTAAAGAGAACGGTTATAGAAGGGAGAGAGGGTAAAGAGAGAAAAGAGAGAATAAAGAATGGTTATAGAAGGGGGAGAGATTGTCTCTATCCCTTCTCTGTCCACTCTGTCTGCAGAGACAAAGAAGAGAGCTAGCAGGGAAAGGACAAGGGAGAGAGGAGACATAGTTGATTCTAGAGGAGAGAGTTGAGCTATAGTAGAAAGAAAAATAGTAAGAACAAGTGAGAGGGAAAAAAGAGAAAGGAAAAATAGAGTCAGAAGAGATAATGGAGAGAGAGGAGGGGGAGAATTAAATAAGGGTGGACAGGGAGATGAAAAAATGAGAGAAGAAAGTGAAGAGAATGGAGTAAGAGAAAGAAGTGAGAGAGATGAGAGAAGAGTGAGATACTAAAAAGACAAAGAGTGGGCAATAGGTGAGGGAGAGAAAAGTGAAAGAGAAAGGAGGGAGCGAGAAAGAAAAGAGTAAAGAAATGAAAGAGCATGAGAAGAGGGACAGAGGAGAGTATAAAATATGCTAATAGCAGCTTTTACCTATGGTAACAAAGGGGTCAAAATGTGTTATGGAGTTGTTATGCAAATACTGTGATTCCGTTTGTTTATGGTAATGCAATATTACCATAAACAGAGTCACAGTAATGCAGCCCCCCCTGTCCCTTTTACATGTTTATTGTTGTCTGTCCCCCCCCTGCCTTCTGAGTATGCTGAGACGAGACTGACAGCACTGCACAGGGGCAGGCAGAAGGTGGAGTGACGGGAGGAGCCTGCACTTAACAGCCAGAGAACTTGCATTTGTGTAAGAGGCTGTGATGGTTAGAATATCCAGGTATGCCAGGTGAACGTTGGTTTCCGGGCTGCTATACTACCCAAATTGAACATCCCAATAGCAAACAAAAGAAAATAAACAAGTCTGAACCATTAAAATTTAATTTTGAATATAATGTCCCTTTAAATGTTTAATATATGTACTGTGAATATAAAAAGAATTTACATATATATGTGCAGCAGATACACATTTTTATGCATGAAAATAAGCTGTTCAATTTTAAATTGAAACTATCATGTGAATGACGGTGCCCTACTCATTGGCCAATAGGGACAACTCCCACAGATATTTGGTTTATTCACCACAGGTGCTTAAAAGTACATACATGATTCCTATAAACTGATTCTGAGACACATAAGGTAATACTGTATATGACTTGGCTTAACCAGTGCACTCACAATATAAATTTGACACTACAAATCATAATGAACGTTTTCATCTATATTTTAGATGTACTCTTAGCTCTAATACTCATGAAAATATAGCCACTGACAATCTCTGCATATTGTATGATTGTTCATATGCAACATGCTATATACACAAACCTATTTACATCACACATTATTCTTCAGCCTATGTAGAAACTGCATAAGTGATCACCTTCCTTGCTCAAATAAATGTTTAGTTTGTTTGCATGTAGTTTTGCATGTTGTCGTCAGGATTAACAGACTCCCGTTTGCATCCAATCCCATTCTCTCATCTCCCGGTTGAGTAGTACTGGGCAGGGTGCCTGGTATTTAAAGACAGGAACGAGAGAGGGGATAGAAATGAGGACAGGGGGAGAGCAACGTAGGGAGCGGGGGAGGGAACGCAGTATGTAAGGAGGGAGGGAGAGGTTGCTGTGTGTACTATGCAGCAGAATGGCAGAGCGGGCTAGCAAGCAGCGGGCACGGCCTGTGAGTAACACAGAGAAGGGAGGGTGAGGTACGGCGACAGGGGGGTCAATGGGGTGGGCTGCTTTACACCTCCCATTTTCATTCTTGGGCCCCCTTGAGAGTTTATTTATGGCCTGACTAATTGGCACCTGCTACTTTGTGTCCAAGTCGGCTGCAGAGGTTAGGAAACACAGGCTGCAATGTCTCCTTAATGCTGGCAGTCTCCCCTTCTTTCCCTGTAGCTTATTATAGTATTGTTGCTTCCTCATTCTCCTGCCAGTGACCCTGGATGCCCTAATTCTAACCCCAGAATGCAATGACACTGATAGACAAATACTGTGACATCATACAGTGTAATAAAATGCCATACCATACATATAGCTTACTATAAATGGTTAACACCAAACATATAGCACTAATACACAAATATTATGACATCAAATATAAACTGCCATATCATACATATAGCTGCCTACAGCTTAACCCACTTGCTGGCAGGTGCAGCTCTCTAGCATAAAATGGGTTAAATTCAATTAAATTATTATTGCAATGTTACATTGACAATAACCAAACTTTTAAGGCAGATCCCTAAGAAAACTGCAAAATATAGCAGGGGACTCGTCCCATTCAGATCAACATCTTAAATTGTAATGGCACAGTGACACTACACTGTACATACATCATAGTAATATACAGTGGCACATTTTATACAGAATGTCAAAAATATCTTAGTCATGCAAACCAGTGGCTGAACTAATGAGGTACCTGGTGCTAGAAACACTTCTGACCCACTACATGTAATACTTTGTTATTATGATTACCATTATAAGTAGTAATAATAATAATAATAATAATTATTATTATTATTATAATTAATAAAAGCTTAAATATTGATTGATGTATAATATCAGTAATGCTTTGCCTGCAGAACAGATTTGTGCCTATGCAGCCTCCTCCTTGCCAGCTATACACTCAAGTGTACTCAGAGCATATTCAAACCCCAGTTATGCCCTAATGCCGGGGTCAGCAACCTTAGCTCTCCAGATTTTTTAGAACTACATTTCCCATGATGATTAGGCAGCTTAAAGATACTTAAGCATCATGGGACATATAGATCTAAAACAACTGGAGAGCCAAGATTGCTGACCCCTGCCCTAATAAGATGCCCATTAGATCATATACAGGGCTTCTATGGCCAAAATTAGATGCCATATCTTACGCGTGGTCCATATACCCCCCTTAAGATGACTATATACCAGATCATATGCATGACCCTTATGTTCCACCTGTGCCAGCTAATGTATATGCTCAAATTTTACCTTAGATTATATGAATAGCCCCTTCATCCCCTCATTGTGATGCATTCCCAAATAAGATCTCATATGATTATACATGACCCTATTTAGACCATGCATTATATGAATGGATATACAGTGTTCTCAACAGAAATTTTTTCCAGCCAGGTGGCATTATGAAGTAGCTGGGTGGGGGCAGTTAGTAACGCAAATCCCATAGAAAGACCAGCGACATACCCTGTGGGTTAAAGAAGATTTGCAGCCTCCTGCTATTATGAAGACTGTTGTGCAGGTCCCCTGCTGATATAACGGCTTGCACATGACTCTGCTGCTAACATATAAGCTTCTGACTGGCTTCCTTTACTGCTGTTGAGGCTTTTGGGTAATTGCCAGTACCGTGGTGGGCTCTGGTGCATCAGCTGTTATTAAAACTTACAAAGTGCATACACAGCAATACCTAACTTACTTTAACAATTTGCACAGCACTTTCATACACTGTATTAATGATTACAATTTTTGTATCCTGTGTTTAACTTGAACCAAGTTGGGAGTAATACACACAAGAGCCGTGTTACGTGTGTAAAGTCATGTACCGCATACATATCCGGTTACACCAACCTTGTTACAATACTTGCAAAATTTGATGTTTAAGATTTGTTGCCAAATGTATGGTTTACATGCATGAACTGTGAAATGCTTTAATGCCTTTATTATATTATTACATCATTCATCAAGTTCTATGATGTTGTTTTAAATGTTATAAATGATTAACAAGTTCATAACTAAAGTATTTCTAGATGGATGCATGGAGGGTGTAATGCTTCTCATTTAATACTGTAACACTGACAGTTGTCCCGAATTTGCAAGGTAGTGGCTTTGTTACATGTCTACTGCTCTACACAGAGTGAGGGGGTATGTAAAGGAGGAGAAAGGGGGGATGGTAGAAATGGGTGGCACAGGATGGGATCCTCCACCCTTGATATTTGGCTTTGTGGTAAATGTTTTGCACTCCTGAATTTAATTGAGTAGAACCAATAACACAAATATCAAATGACACTTTAGATAGACTGAGACTTACATCATATTATATATTGCATTAAATGGGACATTAAAGGGATATAAAGTCCCCCAAAATTCTCTTATGTTCAGAAAGAGGATGCAATTTTAATCAACGTTCCACATTACTTCTGTTCTCTAATTTGCTTCATTCTCTTGGTATCCTTAGCTGAAAAGCATACATACTAGGTAGGCTCAGGAGCAGCACAGCACTACTGAGAGCTAGCTGGTGATTGGTGTCTGCACTTATATCCCTCTAGTCACTGGTTTGCCAGATGTGTACAACTAGCTGCCAGTAATACGTTGTTGCTCCTTCAACAAAGGATTGGATGCCAAGAGAATGACGCAAATTTGAGAATAGAAATAAATTGGAAAGTTTGTTTAAAAATGTATGTTCTGTCTGAATCATGAAATAAATAAATCGTGTTTTATGCACCTTTAAACACTAAATACAATTTATAAGCATGGTATTATTAAAGTTATTCCCCTCCTCCCTCTGGTCATGGGTGTCACAATGTTTAAATCTTGCTTACACTGCATTTCAATGCTGACCTGTTTGCACATGTGCAGCAATTCTCCTTCAGATACCTGCAGTATAACCTAGGTTTTAAAATGGCAGCACCCATGATTAGAGGGAGGTGCATGAAATATATTTAGTGTTTAAAGGGATATGAAACCCACATTTTTCTTTCATGATTCAGATAGAGCATGTTATTTTAAGCAACTTTCTAGTTTACTCCTATTATCAATTTATCTTCGTTCGCTTGGTATCTTTAGCAGGAAACTAAACTTTGGAGCTGACCCATTTTTGGTTCAGCATCTGGGTAGGGCTTGCTGATTGGTGGCTAGATGTAGCCACCAATCAGCAAGCTCTACCCAGAACAAAAAATAGGCTGGCTCCTAAACTTACATTCCTGCTTTTTCGAATAAAGATACCAAGAGAATGAAGAAAAATGTATAATAGGAGTAAATTAGAAAGTTGCTAAAAATTGCATGCTCTATCTGAATAATGAAAGAAAAAAAAATGGGTTTAATATCTCTTTAAATTTACATGAAACCCCAACATTTTCTTTCACGATTCAGATAGAGCATACAATTGAAAAAAAACTTTTAAATTTACTTCTCGCAGGATTTGGAAAGTCCACAATTGTTAGAGTAAAATTTGCAGTTTACTTTTATTGTTTATTAGGCCTCCTCCTGTAATTTTACTCTAACATTTGTGGGCTTTCCAAATCCTGTGAGAATTGGAAGTGCAGACTACAGACTTTACAAGGCATATATATTATTATAATACAGTATAATCCATACATACATACATACATTATTTGAGTGATCTTGTAATGTTTGGAAAACACAATAAGGGTTGCCACATAGCATATCCTGTGAAGAACTGTGCACACACTTAAAGGGACATTATACACTCAATTTTTCTTTCTATAAATGTTTTGTAGATTATCCATTTATATAGCCCATACAGTTTTTAAATGTATAGTTTTTCTTTTTTTAAAAAAATAACATTGTGCTGATTTTCAGACTCCTAACCAAGCCCCAAAGTTTTAGAAGTAAACTGTTGTCTACCTACTCTAGCTTGCTCCTGTTTGTGTAAAGAGTCTTTTCATATGCAGGGGGAGGGGGGAGTGTCTGCTGTTTTTGCTATAGAACCACTTGCAGTGGGTGTTCCAGCTAACATTTTCAACAGTGCTAAACTGGGAGCTTGTAAGTACATTTTTAAAAGGGTTTATTTAGTCTGTATTATTGTATCAGTATCTGTGTATATTATTCTTTATATTAGTGTCTATTACACGCAGTTATATGTAAATTGGTGTATACAGATGGATACTCACATATTTGAATACACCAAACAAATTGTATCTGTGTATACTGGACTCTCTGAGGTAACTCACTCACTAGCAGCCAATCTTTAATAATATTATTTATTGATAAATATATTCAATATGAATATTCTTAAACAAAACTTAAAGGGACACTAAACCCAAATTTTTTCTTTCGTGATTCAGGTAGAGAATACAATTTTAAACAATGTTTAAATTTACTTCTATTATCAAATTTGCTTCATTTTTTTTGATACCCTTGTTGAAGAAATAGAAATGCAAATGAGTGAGCCAATAACATGAGGCATCTATGTGCAGCCACCAATCAGCAGTGCCTGAGTCTATCTAGATATGCTTTCCAGCAAAGAATATCAATAGAATGAAGCAAATTAGATAATAGAAGTAAATTAGAAAGTTGTTTAAAATTGCATGCTCTTTCTAAATCATGAAAAAAAAAATGTTTGGTTTAATGTCCCTTAAACCTTTACACATATCTTTAATGTTTAAACAACTAATGTAATTGTAAAAAAATCTACATATACTTATTCTTTGCTCTCAATATATCATGTCTAGCATGTATTTACTATTTAAAGGGACATGAAACCCAAAAAATGTATTTCATGATTCAGATACTGCACACAATTCTAAACAACTTTCCAATATACTTCTATTATCTAATTTGCTTTACTTTATTGGTATCCTTAGTTGAAAAGGATACCTAAGTAGGCTAAGGAGCTGGGAACTATCTGCTGATTGGTGTCTGCACATACATGCCTCTTTTCATTGGTTTTAGTGTTTAGCTAGTTTCAAGTAGTACATTGCTGCACCTTCAACCAAGGATACAAGAGAAAGATGTAAATTAGATAATAGAAGTAAATTGGAAAGTTGTTCAAACTTAAATGTTCTATTTGCATCAGGAAATAAAAAAAAGTGTTTAATAAATGACTTCCCATAATGGTAATATTTGTAGGATATCATCCTTAAAACTTGTACTATATACTAAGTGCAACAAATGTGTATAATCTTCCTAGTTTTTAAGGGGCAGTTTTTCTACACATTGATTGCAATTTTATTGGCCGGGGTAAAACAGTTTCTCCGTAGAACATAGGCCATTGTTCCAATTCCCCACAATTCCCCATTTTGCAGAAATTCCTTTAGCACCACCCAAAGAACACTCAAATACGCCCACAAACTGCTAAGACACACCCACTGACCGACCAAACACACCCACAATTTCACCCACTAGCCACCCATGATCCCATTCCTCCCAACATGGCTCCATCCACAAAATAGTGACTGACTGGCCCCCATCAACCTCCTGAGTGTCCCAGATACCCAGCCACAAATGTTGGGAGGTATGACCATTCCATTTTAAACAACTTTACAATTGACTTCTATGATCTAATTTGCTTTAATCTCATGGTATCCTTTGTTGACTAAGCAGCAATGCACTAATGAGAGCTGAACACATCTGTTGAAATAATGACAAGAGGCATATTTATGTGCAGCTGCCCATCAGCAGCTAGCTCCCAGTAGTGCATAGCTCCTTCTGAGTCTACCTAGGTATGCTTTCCAACAAAGGATACATAGAAAAAATTCAAAATTAAGTAATAGAAGTAAATTAGAATGTTTGTCTGAATTATGAAAGAAAAAAATTGGGTTTTATGTCCCTTTAAAGAGACATTTAAGTCAAAATTAAACCTTAATGATTCAGATAGAGCACGCAAATTTAAACAACTTTCCAATTTACTTCCATTAACAAAATATGCAAAGTTTTTTTATATTTACACCTTTTGAATCTCCAGCTCCTACTGAGCATGTGCAAGAATTCACAGAATATACGTATATGCATTTGTGATTGGCTGATGGCTGTCACATGATACAGAGGGAGTGGAAATAGACATACCTTTGAAATTTGTCAGAAAAAAAAAAATCTACCACTAATTTTGAAGTTCAGATTAAAAGCTATTGCATTGTCTTTTTATTGTGTATTTATTGATTATGCAAATGTACTGAATTTACAGATCCTTTAAGGAACATTATACATTAAATAAATGCTAGCTAGAATGATATATTCAAAGCGAAGGTTAAAAGTACAGTGTACACCAATTCATTTACCTGCATGTAATAGACACTGCAATAAAGAAGAAAATGCACAGCTACTAATCTAAAATTCTAGTACTGTATAAAAAAAAAATGTAAAACGTACTTAGAAGCTCCCAGTTTAGCACTGTTGATGAGGGTAGGCTGGGACACCCAGTGAAAGGGGCCGCAAAAACATGAACAGCATGCAATTTTAAGCAGCTTTCTAATTTACTCCTAGCACCAATTTTTCTTTTTTCTCTTGTAATCTTTATTAAAAAAAAAAAAGCAGGAATGTAAATCTTTGGAGCCGGCCCATTTTTGGTTCAGAACCTGGGTTATGCTTGCTTATTGGTTAGCCAAATGTAGCCACCAATAAGCAAGCGCTATCTAGGGTGCTGAACCTAAAATGAGTCGGCTCCTAAGCTTTACATTCTTGCTTTGTAAATAAAGATAGCAAGAGAACAAAGAAAAATTGATAATAGGAGTAAAACTGCTTGATAAATGGAGCCCAAAGAGTCTAACCGTTAGAGATTAGCAATGGGTACAAGTTAAATTTACTTATTTTAGTTAATAATCCCCTCACTTGTGTGGTGTATAAAAAAGTATACCTATATATATATATATATATATATATATGAAATATACCAAAATGGGCCTAGATCAGTACTGTCTACTTATTATTTTTTATATATAAATATAGTTTTGACAGGTAAATAAATAAAAAATAAGGCTCAATTTCTGTTTTATTTGGAGTGATAGCAAAAAATGCTAAAGATTTTCTGGTATTTGGGCAAGTTTTTTTACTAAAATTCACAGTAGGGAAGGGTTTTAGAAGCTCTGCTCTTATGGATTGGAATGACTTAGAAAAGGAAGTAAAGAAAAAGTCACCATAGATGCCATACATTGTTTTCATACAGGGATTCTAATGGATTTGAAGGAGAGGGTATCAAAATCGCCTACAGTGCCTAATATTAAAGGGACATCAAAGTCCAAGAAATGTTCTAATGTATTAGATCATTTTCTTATTGCACTATTCATTGCATAAGATTATTTATTTAACCAACTTCAAGGGGGTTAAAGCCTGCACAGCAATGCACTTCAGCTCCAGAACTGAACATGACAGGCGATTGGTGGCTTTGCACATATGCCTCTGGTGATTGGCTCACCTGACCGTGTTTAGTTCAAGGTCCCCAGTGCTTTTTCGTATTGCACTTTGATGTCCTTTTTAAACCCCAGTCCTTAAAAATATATTACATTTCTTGTATATTCCTCAAAGGGACATTAAAAGGACACTAAACACCTTGAGATTTGTATAAAAAAAACGTTTGTTATGCATAATGAAACAACTTTGGAATATACTTTATTATTTTGCCCCATTTTATGTAATTTAGCTCTGAAAATTGAGTAATTTCTAATTCTCAGAACTTGAAATGCACCCTGCTGATGTATCGAGGCTAACACTGCTACATATCTATCCTTAATTGACTTAAAACAGCTGCAAAACAATGTATTGTATACTACTAACTTTATGACAGTGGCTAGCTTTGTTGTCTGTGGACTAAAGCCCAGATTGGCTCCTCCAATTAAGGCAAATGGTGGGGGGGGTTTGCCTTTTGAAAAATAATTGCAGTAAAAAGGATGTTAATGTGTTTTTCTATAGCAGCACAAAAGAAATGTCTTGTAATTATAAGGTGCTTACTGTCCCTTTAAAAAGGTTTAATCGATTAATTAACAACATGGGCGTCCTGCAGCCCCCTGATTTAATGAAAACCATAATAGGACTGGGGGGTGGGCTAGCATAGTAGGCAGTCCCCCAGGATCCGATCCCAGTGATGAAGTCAAGTGACCATGTTGACGATCACATGACTTCCTAATTCCTGCAGATGTTTACATTGTCAAACCTGTAAGTCGGGAATAAACTTTTAGATAGAGCATGTGATTTTAAGACTTTTGTTATTACATGTACTTTGTTCTTTTGGTATCCTTTGTTGAACAGCATATTTACATATCCTTAACAGGTGCAATGTACTACTGCGATCTAGACATATTTGTGTCTCTTTGTATGCTCACCAGATGCTCTGCAATGATTTAACACTCAGTAATATGCAAGCAGCAGTGCAATAATAAAATATTGTAAAACATTTAAAGGGACATAAAACCCAATTTGTTTCTTTCATGATTCAGATAGAACATACAAATTTAAACAACTTTCCAATGTACTTCTATTATCAAATTTTCTTTGTTTTTTTTTGTTATCCTTTGTTCAAAAGCAGGAAGGTAAGCTCAGGAGTGTGCACGTGTCTGCAGTACTATATGGCAGCAGTTTTGCAACAATGTTATACATTAGCAAGAGCACTAGATGGCAGCACTATTTTCTTTTATGTAGTGCTCAGGCATGTGCACGGTACCTATCTAGATATCTCTTTAACAAAAGATAACACAAGAACAAAGCACATTTGATGATAGAAATAAATTGGAAACTTTTTAAAAATGTTATTCTCTATCTGAATAATAAAAGAAAAAAATTGGGATTTCATGTCCCTTTAAGATTTCCTTATTGTACATGTATGTCCCTTTAAATGATTTTAAAACATCTTTTGCAATGCAGTGCTTCAATGCTGGTCTATACTAATATAATCATTAATTTCACAGGTGTGTGTTTTTGCCCCCCCCCCTGTAGTATTTTAGCGAAAGAACACTAGATATGTAGAATTAGGCACCCTTTCTTCTTCCAGAGGACATGAAGGGGGCTGAGTGAGAATCATCCAGGGGCCTTATGCGTCTCATGTACCAACTGGTTGCTTATCTCTACTTTACATACATTGTGAGGTCATATGTAGAGATACCATAAGTATATGCATGCAATAGGCCTCTGTTTTAGGTTTTTTTTTTTTAAAGTGAATGTAAATTTTGATGCTTAAGTGCCCGGTTTTTAAAAATTTGATTAAAAACAGGGGCACTTTAATTAATCAAAATTTACATTTCACTCGTTGTGAAGAAATACTTACCTTTTAATCTTGACAGCAGCTCCAGCTTCCTCCGGTCGTCGCAATCCATTTCTGAAGTCAGAAATGATGGATCGTCATCCTCCAATCACGGCTTCCCCCCCCGGGGGAATCAGTGTCTGATTCGAAGCCGTGAATGGAGGAAGCTGGATTCCTCATTTTAGACCCAGGAAGAGACTTTGCGACGGGTGGAGGAAGCTGGATCGGCTGTCAAGTTTAAAAGGTAAGGTTTTTTTTCACAACAGGAGTGAAATGTAAATTTTGATGCATTAAAGTGCCCCTGTTTTTAATCAAATTTTTTTAAAACCGGGCACTTTAGCATCAAAATTTACATTCACTTTAAGTAGTATGAAGACATTTTACAACCTTTAAAGTGAAATGCCCCTCTCACTAACAAACTTGATGTCTCTCCCTAATTTCTTTTTCATGTTGCATGTGAAGAAAGGCCAGGAGGATATTGGTTGCTACATGTTATTTATATATATATTAATTTGGTTAACTAAGGGTGCCCTTAAAACTCACAAATGTAAAAGAAACACATTCATGTAAACCAATGTTACAAGCACTTGAAACATCTGGTTTTAAAGAGACAGTAAACCCCTTGCACAATTACACACCTTTTGTTTAAGTTCTCAGTTTGTCACACTAGCTTTTTTTTTAATGATACATCTAGTACTAACTCTTTTAAATCTATGGACTGCCCATTAATGTTTTAATTGATTCTCCTCAGATGTAAATGTTCCTTACAGATTATTATAAGCTATATCAGTGTTACAATAGATCTTTCCTGCTTGAGCCAAGATCATCAGTCAGTACACTTCAACATAGGCGTGTGTGTGTGTATATATGTTTGACTGTGTATATATATATATATATATATATATATATATATATATAGGTTTACCATAATTTTTAAAGGTGAAACTGGGACCACCTGGTGCGGTGCCAGTGGGGGTGTAGTCAGGGATGTGGTCAAGGGGAGTGGCGATTACCGGTCCTTTTAAAAGTAGTAGCTTTTATATGCGTAATGTTTTGTGGATACTCTACCCTTCCTCAGTCAAACAACAAGTGAATCACACAGTTTAAATAGACCATAACACCACCCCCTAGTGAAAAAGGCACCATTACGTTGTCATGGCAACCCATACACAACAAATAAATCATTCATCTAAATCTCAGATTCTAAATAATGCCAAATATCAAGCATAATTATCAATTTCATAAAATAGTGACAAGCATATACATCACACAATTTAATATCTGCAGGGTAATATGTGTTTTATGTGTCTAATTAAGGAACAGAAATGGATACTGATAAGGCATAAATACAACATTGAATGTAATAAGTAAAAAAGAAACACGTAAGTACCTGCTAAAGCTGTTTAAGAGGCTACTCTATACCATAACGCAGGAAGTTTACAGCCAAAATGCTATCCTGCCTGAAGTAAAGCAAGATCCACGCCAAAAATCCTACCTGTTTGCACTTCCTAGTCATACCCATATGATTCCCCTGAACGTGTATTACCGGTGATGTCACCAGGGGTCGGGGGGGAGGGGGTGTTAACTTCTTAGAAAAATAAACCAAGTAGTACTACAAAATTTAAAAAAAACCTATGCTGCTCACTCAGTCTGTATTATTAATTGTAAACTTTGAAGGACACGAACGTTAAGCTAAGCAGGGCTGTATGTAACAAAGTACCAGCATCCAACTATGCTGGAGAGCCACAGTCTAGTCATTTTGAATAATGTGTCCGGGTTTCAGGCGGTCTGAAACCCAGACACATGATTTGAAACCCGGAGGTGGCAACCGGGTGGGACACTGGGACAGCGCCTCCAAACAGGGACAATCCCAGTAAAAGTGGGACTTCTGGTAAGCCTATATATATATATATATATATATATATATATATATATATATATATATATATATATATATATATATATACAGTATATATATAGGGTGACCATATTGCTGCTTTAAAAAGGGACACATATGAAAAATACATATGTCGGCTGTTTTCAGGGCTGTTTAAAGAAATGTTTTGTATAAGAACCCTGACATGTATTTTTCATATGTGTCCCTTTTTAAAGCGGCAATATGGTCAATATATATATATATATATATATATATATAAATATATATATATATATATATATATAAATATAAATAAAATGGTTGAATAGTTGCCAACTGTCCCAGTTTTTCCTGGCATAGTCACGCTTTTTGGCTTCCTTTACCTGCTTTTTTAAGGGACACTCAAGTCAAAATTAAACTTTCATGATTCAGGTAGAGCATGTACATTTAAACAACTTTCCAATTTACTTGCATTAACAAAATGTACACAATATTTTTAGATTTACACTTTTTGAGTCACCAGCTCATACTGAGCATGTGCAAAAATTCACAGAATATACATATATGTATTTGTGAGATTGGTTGATGGCTTTCACATGATATCAGACATCCCAATTCTCCCGGAAGTTCCGGGAGTCTCCCGCATTGAAATAGTAGCTCCCTGACACCCACAAATTAAACACAAGATCCCGGAAAGAGCAGTGCCAGAGAAAGGGGGGTAGGGTTGAGGGGGGGGGGCACCTCCCTGAAATTAGTTCTTTCAGGTTGGGATGTCTGTGATATAGTAAGGGGTGGAAACAGACATAAATTTGAAATTTGTCAGAAAAAAATCTATTGCTCATTTGAAGTTCAGAGTAAGTGCTATTGCATTATCTTAATTCAGTGTGTTGACTATGCAAATCTGCTGTATTTACTGGTCCTTTGTTTAATTCAGTCTGAATATGGTTTATGAATATTGTGCAGTACTCCCACCACAGAGGGCGCTGTGGTATAAGTCTTTTTGCTTGCAGTATGTTTTTCCCCCTGCAGTCTTGGTGGTCTTCTGTTACATTGAGGTTTAGCAGACACAGTGTGAGGGTCAGGTAAGGTAAGGTAAAGCCATGATATGAGATATAATACAATACCAGGGTAGGAGGTGATGAAGCCAGGCATCTCAATAGTGGATGTACTGAGGCTTTGTTTAGCAGAGGCTTTCAATAGTGTCTTAGCAAGTCCTCAAAATATCTGTATATATTGTTCTCAGCAGCCTCAAGACAGTAGTCAGCAGGTTAAACATATTATTATATTATATATTTCAGGTTGTTTAACATCTATATAAACTAGGGTGTTTTGTGGTTTTCTGATATACAGATGCTGAAGGGTTAATAATTTAACCCATGCTTGCTTATTTTGGTACTTGCTGTAAAGTTAATTCTTCCTCCTATGCCAATTATGTACTTGAGAGTATGGGAGGTGAGGAGTCTGATGCTTTAACCTGCATTAAAGGGCTATAACAGTGCATAAAGAAATGTTCCAGGACAGCAATGCACTGCTGGGACATAGCTGAATTCATCTGGTGAGCCAATGACATAAGACATATGTGTGTATCCACCAATAAACAGCTAGCTCCCAGTAGTGCATTGCTGCTGCTGAGGATTGGTACATATCCTCTTTAACAAAGTTACCCAAGAGAACAAAGTAGCAGTGAATTTAAAAATTACATGCTCTTTCTGAATCATGAAAGTTTAAGTTAATATTGTACATGTATTATGTATTACATTGTATCTGAATAACCGCTTAAGACTGTATTAAATCTATATTTCCCTTAATAATACATATGTGTATGTATATATACACATATATATGTGTGTGTGTATATATATATATATGTGTGTGTGTGTATATATATATATATATATATATACTGTATATATATGTATATATACAGTATATATGTGTGTATGTATATATATATATATATATATATATATATATATATATATATATATATATATATATATGTGTGTATGTATGTATACACACATATATTATATTATGTATACAGAATATAGTCTTTCCAAAATTGATCATTCATGCTCAAATTGATCTTTCTCATTGTACTATGTAAACAATTCTGGAACCAAATAAAGAAGATGACATTACACTATAAAACTTTACTGCACTAAAAATATAACACACAAAACATACAAAAATAGCTAAAATTTTAATTAATTAAAATGTGAGACCTTTTAAAAAAAAATGAGCACACCTAGATATAATTTGAACAATGTGGATTATGTTGCATCATATGGTTCATGTAATATAAACTCAAGCAAAACTCTTCTGTAACTGGAGCAGACAAAACACAATATTTGTTCTGAAACACCTGAGCTCATACCTTTGGCTATTAGTGTATTCCTATAGCAGCACACGCTCATGCTATCTGTTCATCTGGCAGGAGGTGGCTGGGGGGTATTAATACAATAAACATCAAAATAAATTTGAAGTTCACCTAGATTCATTATTTAATTTATAAAATACATTTAATAACAGTTTACCATCACTTTAACTATGTGTCCTTCTGTGGCAATATGGAAACCTTAGTTATGGACAATGTAACAACAACACATAGTGCAGAATTATATAACATTATATTAGCCAACCATTATTTAACATAATATTGCCTTTTTATTTTTAGCAAAAAACGCTGTTTTACAGACCCGCTCTCTGGGCTCTGCTGAGCGGGTCTGTTTTTTTTTCCTCAGCGCATCGGGCCAGCTGTATAGTCACAGCCCGGCCCGACCGCGCCATAACACTAAGTGCAGCTTGCTCCTGCTGTCAGACAGAGCGGGAGCGAGCTGCACTTAGTCTTATGGCGCGGTCGGGCCGGGCTGTGACTATACAGCTGGCCCGATGCGCTGAGGAAAATAAAACAGACCCGCTCAGCAGAGCCCAGAGAGCGGGTCTGTAAAACAGCGTTTTTTGCTAAAAAATAAAAAGGCAATATTATGTTAAATAATGGTTGGCTAATATAATGTTATATAATGTACATTATTATGTGCAGAATTATATAACATTAATTTTAAGGTTTACTGTCCCTTTAACTTTTACTCTTTTTTGTTGTTTTTGTTTTGTTTAAGAAAAGCCACATGGCATACCATTTTATCAACAACTTCCAATTTAATTATATTATCACATTGTCTTCATTCTCTTGGTATTCTTTGTTGAAGAAGCTGCAATGCATTACTGTGAGCATTGTGTGAGCCAATAACATAAGGTATATATCTGCAGCAACCAATCAGCAGCTCCTGAGCCATTGATCCAGTTATCCTGCTGAAGCATTTGTTTATTTAAACAATAAGCTTTTTAATTAATAGTTTAAAAAAAATAATCTGATTACTGTACTGTAGTATTGAGAGTACTATCTATACAAAAGTATTAAACATTATATAAAAAATGATTTGTAAAACTCTGCACATTGTGTTAAAAAACTACTTGAATCCCACCTTTGATTGGGGCCTATTTTGCTAGCTGTATATTAGGTTGTCCACTGCTCTTAGCAATTACTTTGCATTATGTAGATGGTTCAGGCAATTTACTACATTTTAAAGCATACTTAGGTTCCAGAATGTGACTCTCAAACTCTCTAGGGAGAGTAAGGAAGACTCTGTTTTTGCTCTTAAAGGGACAGTCTACTTGAAGAAATGTTATTGTTTAAAAAGATAGAAAATTATTTTATTTACCATTCCCTAGTTTTGCATGAACAACACTGTTATATTAATATACTTTTTACCTCTGTTATTACCTTGTATCTAAGCCTCTGCATACTGCCCCTTATCTGCCCCTTATCTCAGTGCTTTTTACACACTTGCATTTTAGCCAGTTAGTGCGGGTTCCTTCATAACTCCACGGGAGTGAGCACAATGTTATCAGTGTGGCACACATGAACTAGCACTGTCTGGCTGTGAAAAGCTAATAAAATGCACTGAGATAAGAGGTTATAAAGTACATTATTATAACAATGTTGGTTGGGCAAAACTGGGGAATGGGTAGTAAAAGCGTTATCTATCTTTTTAAACAAAAAATGTCAAGTATACTGTCCCTTTAAGCAATATATTTAGCAGCAAAAGCAATTCAAATAGTTAAATGCACAGTAAAGTCAAAATGAATGCTCATGAATAAAATAGAGCATGTAGTTTTAAAAATGTAACAATCTACTGTTATCAAATTTGCTTGGTTCTTTTGGTATCTTTTTGTTGAAGAGTAAATATAGGTAGGCTGATAGGAGCTCAGGAGCGAGTGCTTATCTTTAGCATTCTATGGCAGCAGTATCCCGAACTCACCTAGGATTACTCTTTAACAAAGTATACCAAGAGAAATTTGAAAGTTACTTAGAATTTCACTCGCTATTAAATCTGTTATAGTTTAATTTTGACTTTACTGTTGCTATTATAAATGTACATTGCAATTTCGAAGTCCCTTTAATTTAATTGCCTTAACGTTAGAGCACTCTTATAATCTGCTATGTTTTATTCCTTGGGACTGGCAGCGAGCAAGCGGGGAGTACACGTGTGAATGGGCACATGGGGAGTACACGTGTGAATGGGCATGTGGGGAGTACACGTGTGAATGGGCATGTGGGGAGTACACGTGTGAATTGGCACGTGGGGAGTACACATGTGAATGGGCACGTGGGGAGTACACGTGTGAATGGGCACGTGGGGAGTACACGTGTGAATGGGCACGTGGGGAGTACACGTGTGAATGGGCACGTGGGGAGTACACGTGTGAATGGGCACGTGGGGAGTACACGTGTGAATGGGCACGTGGGGAGTACACGTGTGAATGGGCACGTGGGGAGTACACGTGTGAATGGGCACGTGGGGAGTACACGTGTGAATGGGCATGTGGGGAGTACACGTGTGAATGGGCATGTGGGGAGTACACGTGTGAATGGGCATGTGGGGAGTACACGTGTGAATTGGCACGTGGGGAGTACACGTGTGAATGGGCACGTGGGGAGTACACGTGTGAATGGGCACGTGGGGAGTACACGTGTGAATGGGCACGTGGGGAGTACACGTGTGAATGGGCACGTGGGGAGTACACGTGTGAATGGGCACGTGGGGAGTACACGTGTGAATGGGCACGTGGGGAGTACACGTGTGAATGGGCACGTGGGGAGTACACGTGTGAATGGGCACGTGGGGAGTACACGTGTGAATGGGCACGTGGGGAGTACACGTGTGAATGGGCACGTGGGGAGTACACGTGTGAATGGGCACGTGGGGAGTACACGTGTGAATGGGCTTGCTATTTGGTTTACCTGTTACCCTTATAGATGATGATATAGTTTAATATATATATAAAAAAAAATTACTTGGCTGAAATGTTACATGTGGTGCAGTCTGTAATGTAATTTAAATTCTGTGATGTTATCACTGCAGTTGTAATTTTATCTCAGAATTCATTCAGAAATCTCGTCTCAAACCCTCATTTTTTCTTTCCTGATACAGACAGAACATGTGATTTTAAACAACTTTCCAATTTGCTTCTAGTATCTAAATTGCTTCACTCTCTTGGTATTCTTAGTTCAAAAGCATATCTAGGTAGGCTCAGTAGCAGCAATGCATTACTGGGAGTTAGCTGCAGATTTGTGGCTGCACAGAAATGCCTCTTTTCATTGGTTCACCAGATGTCTTCAGATAGCTCCCAGTAGTGCATAGCTGACCCTTCAAAAAAGGATATCAAGAGAATGAAGCAAATTGAATAAAAGTAGTAAATTGGAAAGTTGTTTAAAATCACATTCTCTATTTGAATCATGAAAAAGACAAATGTTGTGTTTCATGTCCCTTTAAGTTTGTGCACATCATGGTGCACATGCAGGCTCCAATTGTTTTATCCTTTAAGTATAATCCCGAGTTTAGTTTTTATAATCTACATAGAAAGAGTGGTGTATTAAAGGGATATGAAACCAGATTTTTTTCTTTCATTGTTCAGATTTGAGCATGCAATTGTAAGCAACTTTCTAAATTTACTCCTATTATCAATTTTTCTTTCTTCTCTTGATATATTTATTTGAAAAAGTAGGAATCTAAGCTAAGGAGCCAGCCTGTTTTTGGTTCAGCACCCTGGATAGCACTTGCTGATTGGTGACTATATTTAATTCAAATGAAAAAAGTTCAAGCAGCACCTCCAATTGTACAAATTATTCCAATTTTATTGTACCAAGGCACACAAAATCATGACGTTTCGGGCTCAAATACCCTTAATCATATAACTTAAACATACTAAACACCTCTCTTAAATACCCTCTACCACAGGTGTTGCTAATTATAACATTCAATGTCAGAGAATTTTAACTCTTAAGTGTAAATGCCACCTAGTGGTCAGTATAAAGAATAACATACAATATACTTTAAAAAAAGTCTAACCATGCTACATACATGTATTGAAGCATACAAGAATACTTTTTACAATTTTTTTTTCAGAAAAACAATTTCTTTCAAAATAACAATTATTTTACAGAAAAACCTCTTATGGAGTAGTTACAGATCCGGAAGAAAGGGTTTCTTTTTTCTAATAATCACATTTGGAAAAGTAGAATCTAAGCAAATCTACAGAAAAATCTAGAGAAAGATATTTAGATCTATTTCACGGTTCATACCCTTTGGGAACATACAATCTAACCTATAGATCCACATAGATTCTCTTTTCTTTAAAATTAATTCTCTATTTCCACCTCTACGAGGGATGGGAACATGATGAATTATTTGGAACTTTAATTGAGCAATTGAGTGACCTTTTGATAGAAAATGACTAGAGACTGGGGCATTTAGATCTTTACATCTTATATTTGATTTATGTTGGATAATCCTATCCCTTACTCTCTGGGTAGTCTCGCCAATGTAAATCCACCCACACGGGCATTTGATAAGATAAATCACATAACAGGAGTTGTATGTAAGAAAAGCATTAATTTTATATACTTTGCCTGTGTGTGGATGTACAAAGGTAGAACCTTTTACCATGTTGTTACAATTTGCACAGCCTAAACAAGGGTAACAACCCAAATTTTTTTCGGTAATATAACTCTGCTTCAATTTTTTACTACCTATATCAGCCCTCACGAACTTATCCTTAATGCTGGAGCTTTTCCTGTAAGCAGACATTGGACTATTAGAAAATGATTGCACACCTGGATGGCATTCTCTCAACATAAACCAATACTTATTAATAATCCTTTTTATCTTTGAGCTTTGTTTACTATATTCTGATACAAAAATAATTCTATCCTTCTTATCCTGTTCCTTAATGGTATTGGTGCATGTGTCTTCACTAGCCCTTTTCACTTCCTCACGTAATAGGTCCGTTGGATAACCCCTATTACTGAATTTCTGACCCATTTCTTTAAGCCTTTTAGTAGCAAGTTCTTTATCAGACACTTGCTACTAAAAGGCTTATTAATAAGTATTGGTTTATGTTGAGAGAATGCCATCCAGGTGTGCAATCATTTTCTAATAGTCCAATGTCTGCTTACAGGAAAAGCTCCAGCATTAAGGATAAGTTGGTGAGGGCTGATATAGGTAGTAAAAAATTGAAGCAGAGTTATATTACCGAAAAAAAAATTGGGTTGTTACCCTTGTTTAGGCTGTGCAAATTGTAACAACATGGTAAAAGGTTCTACCTTTGTACATCCACACACAGGCAAAGTATATAAAATTAATGCTTTTCTTACATGCAACTCCTGTTATGTGATTTATCTTATCAAATGCCCGTGTGGGTGGATTTACATTGGCGAGACTACCCAGAGAGTAAGGGATAGGATTATCCAACATAAATCAAATATAAGATGTAAAGATCTAAATGCCCCAGTCTCTAGTCATTTTCTATCAAAAGGTCACTCAATTGCTCAATTAAAGTTCCAAATAATTGATCATGTTCCCATCCCTCGTAGAGGTGGAAATAGAGAATTAATTTTAAAGAAAAGAGAATCTATGTGGATCTATAGGTTAGATTGTATGTTCCCAAAGGGTATGAACCGTGAAATAGATCTAAATATCTCTAGATTTTTCTGTAGATTTGCTTAGATTCTACTTTTCCAAATGTGATTATTAGAAAAAAAGTAACCCTTTCTTCCGGATCTGTAACTACTCCATAAGAAGGTTTTTCTGTAAAATAATTGTTATTTTGAAAGAAATTGTTTTTCTGAAATTTTTTTTGTAAAAAGTATTCTTGTATGCTTCAATACATGTATGTAGCATGGTTAGACTTTTTTAAAAGTATATTGTATGTTATTCTTTATACTGACCACTAGGTGGCATTTACACTTAAGAGTTAAAATTCTCTGACATTGAATGTTATAATTAGCAACACCTGTGGTAGAGGATATTTAAGAGAGGTGTTTAGTATGTTTAAGTTATATGATTAAGGGTATTTGAGCCCGAAACGTCATGATTTTGTGTGCCTTGGTACAATAAAATTGGAATAATTTGTACAATTGGAGGTGCTGCTTGAACTTTTTTCATTTGAATTACATATCTGGAGCTTTGGCAGGAGCTCTTCAAGCTGGCACTCCTATCACCAGTGC